>NW_027619026.1:0-54996 GCF_964187855.1 Myxine glutinosa
AACCACTTTTCGCACTTGTGTTGGTGTAGGAAACCACTTTTGCACTTGTATTAGTGTGGAAAAAACACTTTTCGCACTTGTGTTAGTGTTGAAAAAACCACTTTTCGCACTTGTGTTAGTGTTGAAAAACCACTTTTCGCACTTGTGTTGGTGCAGGAAACCACTTTTGCACTTGTAATAGTGTGGAAAAAACACTTTTCGCACTTGTGTTAGTGTTGAAAAACCACTTTTTGCACTTGTGTTGGTGCAGGAAACCACTTTTGCACTTGTATTAGTGTTGAAAAAACACTTTTCGCACTTGTGTTAGTGTTGAAAAAACACTTTTCGCACTTGTGTTGGTGCAGGAAACCACTTTTGCACTTGTATTAGTGTGGAAAAAAACACTTTTCGCACTTGTGTTAGTGTTGAAAAACCACTTTTCGCACTTGTGTTGGTGCCGGAAACCACTTTTGCACTTGTATTAGTGTGGAAAAAACACTTTTCGCACTTGTGTTAGTGTTGAAAAACCACTTTTCGCACTCGTGTTAGTGTTGAAAAACCACTTTTCGCACTTGTGTTGGTGCAGGAAACCACTTTTGCACTTGTATTAGTGTGGAAAAAACACTTTTTGCACTTGTGATTGTGTTGAAAAACCACTTTTCGCACTTGTGTTAGTGTTGAAAAACCACTTTCCGCACTTGTGTTAGTGTTGAAAAACCACTTTTCGCACTTGTGTTGGTGCAGGAAACCACTTTTGCACTTGTATTAGTGTGGAAAAAAACACTTTTCGCACTTGTGTTGGTGCAGGAAACCACTTTTTGCACTTGTATTAGTGTTGAAAAACCACTTTTCGCACTTGTGTTAGTGTTGAAAAACCACTTTTCGCACTTGTGTTAGTGTTGAAAAACCACTTTTCGCACTTGTGTTGGTGCAGGAAACCACTTTTGCACTTGTATTAGTGTGGAAAAAAACACTTTTTGCACTTGTGATAGTGTTGAAAAACCACTTTTCGCACTTGTGTTAGTGTTGAAAAACCACTTTTCGCACTTGTGTTGGTGCAGGAAACCACTATTGCACTTGTATTAGTGTGGAAAAAACACTTTTCGCACTTGTGTTAGAGTTGAAAAACCACTTTTCGCACTTGTGTTAGTGTTGAAAAACCACTTTTCGCACTTGTGTTAGTGTTGAAAAACCACTTTTCGCACTTGTGTTGGTGCAGGAATCCACTTTTGCACTTGTATTAGTGTGGAAAAAACACTTTTCGCACTTGTGTTAGTGTTGAAAAACCACTTTTCGCACTTGTGTTAGTGTTGAAAAACCACTTTTCGCACTTGTGTTAGTGTTGAAAAACCACTTTTCGCACTTGTGTTAGTGTTGAAAAACCACTTTTCGCACTTGTGTTGGTGCAGGAAACCACTTTTGCACTTGTATTAGTGTTGAAAAACCACTTTTCGCACTTGTGTTAGTGTTGAAAAACCACTTTTCGCACTTGTGTTAGTGTTGAAAAACCACTTTTCGCACTTGTGTTGGTGCAGGAAACCACTTTTGCACTTGTATTAGTGTGGAAAAAACACTTTTTGCACTTGTGATAGTGTTGAAAAACCACTTTTCGCACTTGTGTTAGTGTTGAAAAACCACTTTTCGCACTTGTGTTGGTGCAGGAAACCACTATTGCACTTGTATTAGTGTGGAAAAAACACTTTTCGCACTTGTGTTAGAGTTGAAAAACCACTTTTCGCACTTGTGTTAGTGTTGAAAAACCACTTTTCGCACTTGTGTTAGTGTTGAAAAACCACTTTTCGCACTTGTGTTGGTGCAGGAATCCACTTTTGCACTTGTATTAGTGTGGAAAAACCACTTTTCGCACTTGTGTTGGTGCAGGAAACCACTTTTGCACTTGTATTAGTGTGGAAAAACCACTTTTCGCACTTGTGTTAGTGTTGAAAAACCACTTTTCGCACTTGTGTTAGTGTTGAAAAACCACTTTTCGCACTTGTGTTAGTGTTGAAAAACCACTTTTCGCACTTGTGTTGGTGCAGGAAACCACTTTTGCACTTGTATTAGTGTGGAAAAAACACTTTTCGCACTTGTGTTGGTGCAGGAAACCACTTTTGCACTTGTATTAGTGTTGAAAAACCACTTTTCGCACTTGTGTTAGTGTTGAAAAACCACTTTTCGCACTTGTGTTAGTGTTGAAAAACCACTTTTCGCACTTGTGTTGGTGTAGGAAACCACTTTTGCACTTGTATTAGTGTGGAAAAAACACTTTTCGCACTTGTGTTAGTGTTGAAAAACCACTTTTCGCACTTGTGTTAGTGTTGAAAAACCACTTTTCGCACTTGTGTTGGTGCAGGAAACCACCTTTGCACTTGTATTAGTGTGGAAAAAACACTTTTCGCAATTGTGTTAGTGTTGAAAAACCACTTTTTGCACTTGTGTTGGTGCAGGAACCACTTTTGCACTTGTATTAGTGTGGAAAAAACACTTTTCGCACTTGTGTTAGTGTTGAAAAACCACTTTTCGCACTTGTGTTAGTGTTAAAAAAACCACTTTTCGCACTTGTGTTAGTGTTGAAAAACCACTTTTTGCACTTGTGTTAGTGTTGAAAAACCACTTTTTGCACTTGTGTTGGTGCAGGAAACCACTTTTGCACTTGTATTAGTGTGGAAAAAACACTTTTTGCACTTGTGTTCGTGTTGAAAAACCACTTTTCGCACTTGTGTTAGTGTTGAAAAACCACTTTTCGCACTTGTGTTAGTGTTGAAAAACCACTTTTCGCACTTGTGTTGGTGCAGGAAACCACCTTTGCACTTGTATTAGTGTGGAAAAAACACTTTTCGCAATTGTGTTAGTGTTGAAAAACCACTTTTTGCACTTGTGTTGGTGCAGGAACCACTTTTGCACTTGTATTAGTGTGGAAAAAACACTTTTCGCACTTGTGTTAGTGTTGAAAAACCACTTTTCGCACTTGTGTTAGTGTTAAAAAAACCACTTTTCGCACTTGTGTTAGTGTTGAAAAACCACTTTTCGCACTTGTGTTAGTGTTGAAAAACCACTTTTCGCACTTGTGTTGGTGCAGGAAACCACTTTTGCACTTGTATTAGTGTGGAAAAAACACTTTTTGCACTTGTGTTCGTGTTGAAAAACCACTTTTCGCACTTGTGTTAGTGTTGAAAAACCACTTTTCGCACTTGTGTTAGTGTTGAAAAACCACTTTTTGCACTTGTGTTAGTGTTGAAAAACCACTTTTCGCACTTGTGTTGGTGCAGGAAACCACTTTTGCACTTGTATAAGTGTGGAAAAAACACTTTTCGCACTTGTGTTAGTGTTGAAAAACCACTTTTCGCACTTGTGTTCGTGTTGAAAAACCACTTTTCGCACTTGTGTTGGTGCAGGAAACCACTTTTGCACTTGTATTAGTGTGGAAAAAACACTTTTTGCACTTGTGATAGTGTTGAAAAACCACTTTTCGCACTTGTGTTAGTGTTGAAAAACCACTTTTCGCACTTGTGTTAGTGTTGAAAAACCACTTTTCGCACTTGTGTTGGTGCAGGAAACCACTTTTGCACTTGTATTAGTGTGGAAAAAACACTTTTTGCACTTGTGATAGTGTTGAAAAACCACTTTTCGCACTTGTGTTAGTGTTGAAAAACCACTTTTCGCACTTGTGTTAGTGTTGAAAAAACACTTTTCGCACTTGTGTTGGTGCAGGAAACCACTTTTGCACTTGTATTAGTGTGGAAAAAACACTTTTCGCACTTGTGTTAGTGTTGAAAAACCACTTTTCGCACTTGTGTTAGTGTTGAAAAACCACTTTTCGCACTTGTGTTAGTGTTGAAAAACCACTTTTTGCACTTGTGTTGGTGCAGGAAACCACTTTTGCACTTGTATTAGTGTGGAAAAAGCACTTTTCGCACTTCTGTTAGTGTTGAAAAACCACTTTTCGCACTTGTGTTAGTGTTGAAAAACCACTTTTCGCACTTGTGTTAGTGTTGAAAAACCACTTTTCGCACTTGTGTTGGTGCAGGAAACCACTTTTGCACTTGTATTAGTGTGGAAAAAACACTTTTCGCACTTGAGTTAGTGTTGAAAAACCACTTTTCGCACTTGTGTTAGTGTTGAAAAAACACTTTTCGCACTTGTGTTGGTGCAGGAAACCACTTTTGCACTTGTATTAGTGTGGAAAAAACACTTTTCGCACTTGTGTTAGTGTTGAAAAACCACTTTTCGCACTTGTGTTGGTGCCGGAAACCACTTTTGCACTTGTATTAGTGTGGAAAAAACACTTTTCGCACTTGTGTTAGTGTTGAAAAACCACTTTTCGCACTCGTGTTAGTGTTGAAAAACCACTTTTCGCACTTGTGTTGGTGCAGGAAACCACTTTTGCACTTGTATTAGTGTGGAAAAAACACTTTTTGCACTTGTGATTGTGTTGAAAAACCACTTTTCGCACTTGTGTTAGTGTTGAAAAACCACTTTCCGCACTTGTGTTAGTGTTGAAAAACCACTTTTCGCACTTGTGTTGGTGCAGGAAACCACTTTTGCACTTGTATTAGTGTGGAAAAAACACTTTTCGCACTTGTGTTGGTGCAGGAAACCACTTTTGCACTTGTATTAGTGTTGAAAAACCACTTTTCGCACTTGTGTTAGTGTTGAAAAACCACTTTTCGCACTTGTGTTAGTGTTGAAAAACCACTTTTCGCACTTGTGTTGGTGCAGGAAACCACTTTTGCACTTGTATTAGTGTGGAAAAAACACTTTTTGCACTTGTGATAGTGTTGAAAAACCACTTTTCGCACTTGTGTTAGTGTTGAAAAACCACTTTTCGCACTTGTGTTGGTGCAGGAAACCACTATTGCACTTGTATTAGTGTGGAAAAAACACTTTTCGCACTTGTGTTAGAGTTGAAAAACCACTTTTCGCACTTGTGTTAGTGTTGAAAAACCACTTTTCGCACTTGTGTTAGTGTTGAAAAACCACTTTTCGCACTTGTGTTGGTGCAGGAATCCACTTTTGCACTTGTATTAGTGTGGAAAAAACACTTTTCGCACTTGTGTTAGTGTTGAAAAACCACTTTTCGCACTTGTGTTAGTGTTGAAAAACCACTTTTCGCACTTGTGTTAGTGTTGAAAAACCACTTTTCGCACTTGTGTTAGTGTTGAAAAACCACTTTTCGCACTTGTGTTGGTGCAGGAAACCACTTTTGCACTTGTATTAGTGTAGAAAAAACACTTTTTGCACTTGTGATAGTGTTGAAAAACCACTTTTCGCACTTGTGTTCGTGTTGAAAAACCACTTTTCGCACTTGTGTTAGTGTTGAAAAACCACCTTCCGCACTTGTGTTGGTGTAGGAAACCACTTTTGCACTTGTATTAGTGTGGAAAAAACACTTTTCGCACTTGTGTTAGTGTTGAAAAACCACTTTTCGCACTTGTGTTAGTGTTAAAGAACCACTTTTCGCACTTGTGTTGGTGCAGGAAACCACTTTTGCACTTGTATTAGTGTGGAAAAACACTTTTTGCACTTGTGATAGTGTTGAAAAACCACTTTTCGCACTTGTGTTAGTGTTGAAAAACCACTTTTCGCACTTGTGTTAGTGTTGAAAAACCACTTTTCGCACTTGTGTTGGTGCAGGAAACCACTTTTGCACTTGTATTTGTGTGGAAAAAACACTTTTTGCACTTGTGATAGTGTTGAAAAACCACTTTTCGCACTTGTGTTAGTGTTGAAAAACCACTTTTCGCACTTGTGTTAGTGTTGAAAAAACACTTTTCGCACTTGTGTTGGTGCAGGAAACCACTTTTGCACTTGTATTAGTGTGGAAAAAACACTTTTCGCGCTTGTGTTAGTGTTGAAAAACCACTTTTCGCACTTGTGTTAGTGTTGAAAAACCACTTTTCGCACTTGTGTTAGTGTTGAAAAACCACTTTTGGCACTTGTGTTGGTGCAGGAAACCACTTTTGCACTTGTATTAGTGTGGAAAAAGCACTTTTCGCACTTGTGTTCGTGTTGAAAAACCACTTTTCGCACTTGTGTTAGTGTTGAAAAACCACTTTTCGCACTTGTGTTAGTGTTGAAAAACCACTTTTCGCACTTGTGTTGGTGCAGGAAACCACTTTTGCACTTGTATTAGTGTGGAAAAAACACTTTTCGCACTTGTGTTAGTGTTGAAAAACCACTTTTCGCACTTGTGTTAGTGTTGAAAAAACACTTTTCGCACTTGTGTTGGTGCAGGAAACCACTTTTGCACTTGTATTAGTGTGGAAAAACACTTTTCGCACTTGTGTTAGTGTTGAAAAACCACTTTTCGCACTTGTGTTGGTGCAGGAAACCACTTTTGCACTTGTATTAGTGTGGAAAAAAACACTTTTCGCACTTGTGTTAGTGTTGAAAAACCACTTTTCGCACTCGTGTTAGTGTTGAAAAACCACTTTTCGCACTTGTGTTGGTGCAGGAAACCACTTTTGCACTTGTATTAGTGTGGAAAAAACACTTTTTGCACTTGTGATAGTGTTGAAAAACCACTTTTCGCACTTGTGTTAGTGTTGAAAAACCACTTTTCGCACTTGTGTTAGTGTTGAACAACCACTTTTCGCACTTGTGTTGGTGCAGGAAACAACTTTTGCACTTGTATTAGTGTGGAAAAAACACTTTTCGCACTTGTGTTGGTGCAGGAAACCACTTTTGCACTTGTATTAGTGTTGAAAAACCACTTTTCGCACTTGTGTTAGTGTTGAAAAACCACTTTTCGCACTTGTGTTAGTGTTGAAAAACCACTTTTCGCAGTTGTGTTGGTGCAGGAAACCACTTTTGCACTTGTATTAGTGTGGAAAAAACACTTTTTGCACTTGTGCTAGTGTTGAAAAACCACTTTTCGCACTTGTGTTAGTGTTGAAAAACCACTTTTCGCACTTGTGTTGGTGCAGGAAACCACTTTTGCACTTGTATTAGTGTGGAAAAAACACTTTTCGCACTTGTGTTAGAGTTGAAAAACCACTTTTCGCACTTGTGTTAGTGTTGAAAAACCACTTTTCGCACTTGTGTTAGTGTTGAAAAACCACTTTTCGCACTTGTGTTGGTGCAGGAAACCACTTTTGCACTTGTATTAGTGTGGAAAAAACACTTTTCGCACTTGTGTTAGTGTTGAAAAACCACTTTTCGCACTTGTGTTAGTGTTGAAAAACCACTTTTCGCACTTGTGTTAGTGTTGAAAAACCACTTTTCGCACTTGTGTTAGTGTTGAAAAACCACTTTTCGCACTTGTGTTGGTGCAGGAAACCACTTTTGCACTTGTATTAGTGTGGAAAAAACACTTTTCGCACTTGTGTTAGTGTTGAAAAACCACTTTTCGCACTTGTGTTGGTGCAGGAAACCACTTTTGCACTTGTATTAGTGTGGAAAAAACACTTTTCGCACTTGTGTTAGTGTTGAAAAACCACTTTTCGCACTTGTGTTAGTGTTGAAAAACCACTTTTCGCACTTGTGTTAGTGTTGAAAAACCACTTTTCGCACTTGTGTTGGTGCAGGAAACCACTTTTGCACTTGTATTAGTGTGGAAAAAACACTTTTCACACTTGTGTTAATGTTGAAAAACCACTTTTCGCACTTGTATTAGTGTTGAAAAACCACTTTTCGCACTTGTGTTAGTGTTGAAAAACCACTTTTCGCACTTGTGTTGGTGCAGGAAACCACTTTTGCACTTGTATTAGTGTGGAAAAAACCCTTTTTGCAATTGTGATAGTGTTGAAAAACCACTTTTCGCACTTGTGTTAGTGTTCAAAAACCACTTTTCGCACTTGTGTTAGTGTTGAAAAACCACTTTTCGCACTTGTGTTGGTGTAGGAAACCACTTTTGCACTTGTATTAGTGTGGAAAAAACACTTTTCGCACTTGTGTTAGTGTTGAAAAACCACTTTTCGCACTTGTGTTAGTGTTGAAAAACCACTTTTCGCACTTGTGTTGGTGCAGGAAACCACTTTTGCACTTGTAATAGTGTGGAAAAAACACTTTTCGCACTTGTGTTAGTGTTGAAAAACCACTTTTTGCACTTGTGTTGGTGCAGGAAACCACTTTTGCACTTGTATTAGTGTGGAAAAAACACTTTTCGCACTTGTGTTAGTGTTGAAAAACCACTTTTCGCACTTGTGTTAGTGTTGAAAAACCACTTTTCACACTTGTGTTAGTGTTGAAAAACCACTTTTCGCACTTGTGTTAGTGTTGAAAAACCACTTTTCGCACTTGTGTTGGTGCAGGAAACCACTTTTGCACATATATTAGTGTGGAAAAAAACACTTTTTGCACTTGTGTTCGTGTTGAAAAACCACTTTTCGCACTTGTGTTAGTGTTGAAAAACCACTTTTCGCACTTGTGTTAGTGTTGAAAAACCACTTTTTGCACTTGTGTTAGTGTTGAAAAACCACTTTTCGCACTTGTGTTGGTGCAGGAAACCACTTTTGCACTTGTATTAGTGTGGAAAAAAACACTTTTCGCACTTGTGTTAGTGTTGAAAAACCACTTTTCGCACTTGTGTTCGTGTTGAAAAACCACTTTTCGCACTTGTGTTGGTGCAGTAAACCACTTTTGCACTTGTATTAGTGTTGAAAAACCACTTTTCGCACTTGTGTTAGTGTTGAAAAAACACTTTTTGCACTTGTGATAGTGTTGAAAAACCACTTTTCGCACTTGTGTTAGTGTTGAAAAACCACTTTTCGCACTTGTGTTAGTGTTGAAAAACCACTTTTCGCACTTGTGTTGGTGCAGGAAACCACTTTTGCACTTGTATTAGTGTGGAAAAAACACTTTTTGCACTTGTGATAGTGTTGAAAAACCACTTTTCGCACTTGTGTTAGTGTTGAAAAAACACTTTTCGCACTTGTGTTAGTGTTGAAAAACCACTTTTCGCACTTGTGTTAGTGTTGAAAAACCACTTTTCGCACTTGTGTTAGTGTTGAAAAACCACTTTTCGCACTTGTGTTGGTGCAGGAAACCACTTTTGCACTTGTATTAGTGTGGAAAAAACACTTTTCGCACTTGTGTTAGTGTTGAAAAACCACTTTTCGCACTTGTGTTAGTGTTGAAAAACCACTTTTCGCACTTGTGTTAGTGTTGAAAAACCACTTTTCGCACTTGTGTTGGTGCAGGAAACCACTTTTGCACTTGTATTAGTGTGCAAAAAGCACTTTTCGCACTTGTGTTAGTGTTGAAAAACCACTTTTCGCACTTATGTTGGTGCAGGAAACCACTTTTGCACTTGTATTAGTGTGGAAAAAACACTTTTCGCACTTGTGTTGGTGCAGGAAACCACTTTTGCACTTGTATTAGTGTTGAAAAACCACTTTTCGCACTTGTGTTAGTGTTGAAAAACCACTTTTCGCACTTGTGTTAGTGTTGAAAAACCACTTTTCGCACTTGTGTTGGTGCAGGAAACCACTTTTGCACTTGTATTAGTGTGGAAAAAACACTTTTCGCACTTGTGTTAGTGTTGAAAAACCACTTTTCGCACTTGTGTTAGTGTTGAAAAAACACTTTTCGCACTTGTGTTAGTGTTGAAAAACCACTTTTCGCACTTGTGTTGGTGCAGGAAACCACTTTTGCACTTGTATTAGTGTGGAAAAAACACTTTTCGCACTTGTGTTAGTGTTGAAAAACCACTTTTCGCACTTGTGTTAGTGTTGAAAAAACACTTTTCGCACTTGTGTTGGTGCAGGAAACCACTTTTGCACTTGTATTAGTGTGGAAAAAACACTTTTCGCACTTGTGTTAGTGTTGAAAAACCACTTTTCGCACTTGTGTTGGTGCAGGCAACCACTTTTGCACTTGTATTAGTGTGGAAAAAACACTTTTCGCACTTGTGTTAGTGTTGAAAAACCACTTTTCGCACTCGTGTTAGTGTTGAAAAACCACTTTTCGCACTTGTGTTGGTGCAGGAAACCACTTTTGCACTTGTATTAGTGTGGAAAAACCACTTTTCGCACTTGTGTTAGTAGATGATAAATGTTGCTTCTGGGACACCTCCGTTTAACATGGGAAATCCCTATCTAATGTCATTTACCCCCTTGTCTTTTTCAAAAATCATAAACACCTCTATTTCTCCCACCCTCATCTTTATGAACCTTTTGTCTGTAGTACCTATCCTTAATGTTGTTCATTAGACCACTCAAACACTACAAATATTTGTTTTCTCTTATAGACCTATCATCCTTCTTCTACATATCATCTGGCAGATTAATCTTTGACCCATTCACTTCCATATTGCCCCTAAAGACCTCTATTTCTCTCACCCTGTTCTTTACGAACCTTCTAACCTTTTGACATGCTATCCTTATTCATTAGACCACTTAAACACCTGTGATCCTTCTGACCTTATGAACCTTTTAACCTTTTACTCTTAATATCATCTGGTGAATATAACCCACTCAAACAACGACCCTACAAATATTTGTTTATGCGTGGGAAATAATTTAATTCTCTTGCCACTCTCTTCACCATCTAATATATTAACAAAAAATATGTTTGAGTTTGGTTCTTTATTAAGATATTTTAACTGAGCTAAGATAAAATGGTAAACCTCCCTCAATGTTCTTGTTTGAGCACCTCCAGTGCCACATACCATTTTAAAATTAAAGTATATATTTTCCTGACAACCATCAAAGTTTTCCGTCCACTCAAAAATATTTCCATCTTTTTTACCCAATTCACCGGTATTTAAATTAATTCTCTTATTTGTTTTGTGAATTTTTTTACCAGTTGCCTTTTCAATTATACCTATTTGATATTTTTCACATTCATTATGTTTTCCATTTATATACCAAGGTTGATTACACCTCCACTCTTTAGTCTGGTTGATACTTGGTTCTATCATTTATATAATAGTAAAAAAGGCGGCGGTAGCCCGTTAAAATCCCCAACCCCCCCCCCCCCCTTTTTAACTTATCACTTATATATATCTTATCACTTATATATATCTTATCACTTATGTATATCTTATCACTTATATATATCTTATCACTTATATATATATCTTATCACTTATATACTTATATAACCATAAGGGAGACTATCAATTCCATTTTCTAAAATAAACCTCTTATCATCAAAAGCCCCCAATGCTTTCTTATTTATCTCTTCTGAATATAATTGATGTTTATAACTTCTTATTCCATTAATCTTTCTAAACTCTTCTTTCTTTGTTGTTAAACAGTTATAATAATCCTTAAAGTTTATTGTTTCTTTAATAACATTTTTCTTTACACCTTTTAACTTCTTATCAGTCTTTTCAACGTTATTCACAATGTATTTATAAGCATAAGCCTTTGACCTCAATCCCACAAATTCACTCATAACATTTCCTCCTAATTCATCCTTGAACTTTCCAATCACCTTTTTATTTTTAGAAGAGAACAACTCACTCTCTGGACTGTAATTACTCGTGTCATAGATATTAATGTCTCTTTTCATGTCTGAATAAACATCGTTGGTATTAATTTTCAAAATAAAACTATCTGTATCCATATAAAGTAGATTAACATCATTTTGATATTTCTTCCTCAAGTTATTATAAAAGTAATCATACATTAATGACTTTGATAAATCAAGAATTGTTGTTCCAATATAAATAGGTTTGTTCATTTCAATACTCTCTTTAATCAAATGGATCGCACAAAAGTTCTCAGTAAAGACCTCAGCTCGAGTAAAACTCGGTCTATTAATTAATTTTGATGCTTGTTCCCAAGATGTTGATAGTCTGATATTTTGTCTTTTCCTCACATTTTCCATAGTCTTACCAAAGACCGCATTATTCATCAATTTATAAAAGTCTTTCTCAAAATCTGTTTTTGACTCTGTTCTTCTTTGTGTATTAAAATCAATGTACCCCTTTAACCAATGACTTTGATTGAACTTTAGAACCCTATGGATCTTCTCTACTCTTAGACCTTTTGATAAATATTGTCGCAAATTTCTTTGGTGTAGAACATAATTTTTCTTGTTATATAATGTAGTAAGTAATTTTTCTGTTGATTCACCTATATCAAACGATCGTTGATAATCACTCAACCATTCTTTCTTTGGACTTTCTTTCTCACAAGCAAATGGGAGATCTTTGTGTAGGTTATGGAGTTCCTCTGGATATTTTAAATCAATTTCAAAATAATAACCAACTTTTTCTTCATCCAATTCTTTTTGTGTAGAGATACATACATCTTGTAAAACGTTTTTGTAGTCTTTTTCCTTTACCCATCTAAGTTTTCCATAAGGAAGAGCCTGAGACATTGCCCAGCCATACAGGTTGTTCGCGTCATAGTACATCAAGTAAGAACTCTCTTTCGTTGGATCATAATTTGGAAGATATTTGTTATTTGCTTTTGCGTATCTACTCGAGCAGACTTGTGAAATTCCACCTCTTTTTGCCTTTTCAATCATCAAAAGCATATCAACATCGGTTATCAAATCCAAATCTTGTTTTGTCATTTTCAACATCGCACTCCAGGCCAATCCAGGTGCTGTGTAGTAGTGAGCAGGATCCAATCCATATCCAGTGCGACAAACAGATCTAAAGGCTTCAAATACATCGGCCAATAAAAGCACATCAGTTTTGAGATACAAATCGTGATACTCGCCAAGATTCTTGATGTTATATTTTTCCCAAACATTTTGTGCGTGTACATAATCTTTATCAGATATATGACTATTATTTAATTTGTTATAGAAATTTTCTTTTGAAGGAAGTTGTGTTTCATTGAATCTCTCAAATGAGTCCATATAGTCATAGGGGTAAATTCCCTTTTGTGTTAGAAAATCTTTATCTAAAAAATACTCTGAAAGACATGGAAACTCTTTTAGATTTTGAACCAAGTTAACCAATGGACTTGCCATGAATTTAAATGTGTCAAGAAATCTGATATGAGTAATAGGAGATGTGTGAATTGTTTTTGTGAATGAAATGTATTTCTGATCCGTGTTTGGAATTGCTGAGATACTTCCAGAAGTCTTTGAGAGTTCCTTGATAAATAGATGTGTATCATAATGAGCGTTGTTATGAAGAAAGACAGGAATGAAAGAGGGGAGTTGATAATTAATATTACAACTTTGATGAGCCGGACCTCTATATTTACCAGTGAGATGACAATGGTCTCTAACCTTTAGACCTTTACCAATTTTCTCCTCACAAATATGACAGACATTGTTTTTTATAAATTCCCTTTTTTCTTTACTTGTTAAGGACATTGGTTTATTGGTTTCTCTCATTATCTTGGTTAATCGAACACAGTCTTTTTCTAGTCGTTTCACAAACTCCTCTGGGGTATTTGAGCCTCTATACATCTCTAACTTGTTATATTTATCACCAACGGATGATTTGATATAATAACAAAAACCACAAGGAGTATGTTTTTGATATTTATTTGTGTATGATTCTTTTGGATCTTGAGAAGCAGTATCAATTTTTTCTAAAATACTTTCAAAATCAGCATATATAACAAATGGATGTTTGATCTTTTTATTTTCATCTTTGAATGTGATCTTTGAGCCTTCTTTAGGCATATTGATTACCGTTGATTTATGTTCGCCACAATAATTTGAATGTTTATCTAATCTTTCTTGTGAATTGAAGAAGTTAAGACAACGCAAACAAATATATATTTTATTTGTTCTCTTACAGACTTGTGGTTTTATTAATTTAGCAATATCTTTGATGTATGTATAATGTGAATTTTCGTCTGAATTAAAATATAGAAGATTAATATGAGTTTGTTTACAATTGTCAGAAAGCTTTAAAACCTGAATGTTGTTTGTTTCTGTTAGACCATAAACATTAACTGATAAATTATTCATCTTTTCAAATTTAGGAATATCATTTAAAGTCATCGGAAACTTTAGATCTTTCGTCTTTAATGTATTCTCATATTTTTTATAATGAGATACTCTTTCATCATGAAAATGTGGAGGATGTAAGTGTGCTAAAATAGACCAGAGAAAACATTTATTGTCTTTATTTTTGATATTGATAACTGCTTTTCTATTTTTGATAACACTGGGTAAATCAATGTAAGAAGAAGCTTTTAGAGGATCTGATTTAAGAATATGAATGTCTATGTAAATAATTTTTCCTATATTGAATCCACTTCCTACGATTGAATTATCCACATCTTGCTCTTGTTTAATAAGTTCATCATAGACTCCTGATGTTTTAAAATCTTGATATGAAGATATAAAGTGTGGCTCAGTTCTCATGTATGGTGCATCTATAACTCCTTCATCCTTTGTCATTTCTAATTTTACTCCCATATAAAATTTAAGTGGTTTCATTTCCTTTAGTGTTTTTTCAATCAACGTTTGAACAGCAGGTTTAACTATTTCTACAGCATCAACTATAGACTCTGGTTCAGGAGGTTTGAAGTTAAAGACTCTTATTTTAATATGTCCTTTGAATGCTCCATCAGAGTTTTTAGTTGTGATAAAATTTGATAAATGTAGATTTGTTTTAAGATGTATTTTGAAGCCTTTCTTGAGGATATTTTTATTACATGTAGAACAGTGTTTTGTTTCAGGTGGAAGAGGGGAAAGTTTGTTTAAAATGTTGTATGTATGTTTTGCGGTGAGAATATGTTGTTTATAATATTTTACTTCCTTCTCGCAAGTATCACAATAAACCATATTTATAGCGTGAGAAAACGTGGTGTTTTATATATATCACTGTGCTTAAAATAAAACACTTTTGAGCTTTACAGCTCCGTTTTATATATATCGCTGTGCTTAAACTAAAACACTTTTTCACTCAGAATCATCTAAGTCATAACTATCACATGAATACTCAGAATCATACTCAGAGTCATCAATAAAGCTACTCTCATAACTATCATTTGAGCACAAACTATTAGTATCATAACTATCATCTGTGTTCAATGAAATACTATCATCACCATCGTCCAAGTTCAATGAAATACTATCATCACTATCGTCCGAGTTCAATGAAATAGTAAAATCTTCACTGCTGTATTGACTCATATTTAATTAGCAAGAAAAATATTCCCATCAATATCTATATACTTTCTTTCATTAACAGATTCAATCTCTACAATTTTTATATCAAAAGTTATCTTTAAATAATCTCTAACTATCATAGAACGAAATGACATTTCACCAGAAATATTAACATCATTCATTTTACTTAGATCTACACCCTTTGGATTATTAAAGAAAATACAAATGTCTCCTCTAGAATTATTAATGGTCTTATCATTCTTTTTCAAAGTATCGTGGTCAATCACTTTTTCAAGCTTTGAATAAATTGCCAGGAGTAGAGGAGAAACTTTTGTTAGATTTACTTTAATGGATGTCTTTCCAGGTATAGTTAGAGCTCTTCCTTTAAATGAAATAGAGGGGCTCATGTTATTTTCCATAACTGGTTTTACCCAAAAATTTCCATATTTATCTTTGTTCAATTTAACATCTTTGACATATTTTTCTATATCTTCCACCGAAGTAGAGATTGATTGAAATTTGTCTTTTGTGCTTTGAAACATTGTATTTATTAATGAATAAACTTGCGTTTAGTTTAAGTAAAAATTTACCACATAAATATGATAAGTTCTGAAGGATATTTAGAATTTCCAGACTCTCCATATGATAAATTAGAGAATTGTCCGGCTTGTGATAGAGTGGGGCTTAATGATGAGGATTCATATAAACAATGTTTATTCTGTGATTATATTCTAATTAATGATAATAAGAAATATAAAAAAACATATAACTCTTTTAAATTAGAACCAAAAATGAATTACTTTACAAGATTAATAAGAGAGATGAATGTTAAGCATTATGGTGATAATACACCATTTCTTACAAGGAAAGAGACTCTTTGTATTGAGGAAATGTATAAGGGTTTAATGATATTTATTATTCAAAATAATTTTAATGGAAATGTTAATACAAGATACTACATAAATAAAATAATGAATTATTTTGAAATTAAACCCGAACTCAGGATAAAATATAGAGTTTCTAAAATAGCTCAAAAAAAGTTGGATGACTTGTTTTCCAAATATATAAATGAATGATTTTTTACCCGTTTGGGAAAATAAGATAAAATTTAATAACCATAAAAACATTCCAAATTCATTGAGATGTCTAATAGTTGGTTCAAGCGGATGTGGGAAAACCTGTTTACTTTTAAAGATGCTCCTTGGTCCTAATTTTTTAGATTATGATAATTTAATAATTTTTACAAAGTCAAGTTTTCAACCCGAGTATCAACTACTCTCACAGGGTTTTAATGCAGGTCTTAAAAAGGAAGACATTATCGGTTTATTTAAACTTCAAAACAAACTGAATGATTATAATATTGAAGATATAATACAATTATTTTGTGATACACAGAAATCAAAATCGAAACCCATAACTTGTATTCTCAGTGATAATACGGATGATATACCTTCACCTCAAGATTTAGATAAATCAAAAAAGAACCTCGTCATCTTTGATGATTGTGTTAATGAGAGAAACCAAACAGTAATGGATAGCTACTATACAAGAGGGAGACATTCTTCTTGTAATTGTATATATCTTAGTCAATCATATTTTCAACTCCCTCGACGCTCAATAAGAAACAATGCCAATACTTTTATTTTATTTAAGTTAAATTCAATAGATGTAAATAATTTTTGGAGAGATAATTGCTCTACGTTATGTAGTAAAAAAGAATTTGAAAATTATATGAAACACACGATTGGAAAATATAAATATATTGTTGTGAAACAAGATGAGATACTAAATGATATTTTTCAATAAATAAATACAGAAAATGAATACCGAAGAAAGAGAAAGAAAGTTTAAGGAACATCAACAATTAGTTTCAAAAGTTGTTAAACAACAGGAAGAGATAAAGAAGAAACGGAGACAGAAACTAACTGGTGAAGAAGCCTTTGAAAGAAAACAAGAGAAATTCTTTAAACCACTTTTGAAAACTCAACACTCACCTACAGTTCCCACGGTAGAATTTACTCCGAAAAAACTTCAAATGCTCAAAGATTTTAGTCAGATAACAAAACAAGAACTTGGTGAATTAGAATATGATGACGAGGGATTATTTCGGAAACTTGAGGAGGTAAATCAACCCCCTAATTATGTTGTGGAAGCTCTTCAAAACAATGAATATTCGGCGGGTTCAAAAACCAGAGCAGGTCTCATTCCAACAGAAGAACCAGCAGTGTTTCATCTTGTGGAAGAAAAGGTATTGATATTTAATGATGAATTGATGTTCTTGAGTTCTACTCAACCAAATGTTAAATTAACTCCAAGATTAATGTTTCTTCTAACAAACCCCGGATTCAGCGGTTCAAAATATTTTGAGGAACCACTTGATATGGAAAGAGAGGAAGATAGGGTATATATTGAGTTGCTAAATGCACTTGATTATGGAGTTTCTGTTGCTGGTAAAAGTAAGAAGAATGAGAAGGAGAAACATATTATTGATGCTTTAAGTAAGCTTGGTTCGGGTGTTAGTTTTCTTCCAAATGACCCATCACAATTAGTTAATAGGCTATTATTGTTGTTAGGTAGTAAGAAGGCTGGAAACAACAATTGTTTTAATGAATCCTCAGCCATTTTAGATCAGTTGATGAACATGAAAATAATTAATAAATGTCAATACAAAGATATTTTATTAGATATTAAATAAGATGAGAAGCACAATTCTTAGTTTTAATTTCACAACGAGCGATTACACAGCTTCATTCCCTTACCCACTACAACTTGACCCCCTTACCTCATATGAGGCATCTTTGTTGTCAATGGAAACTTACAATACCCTTTTTAATATCACAGAGAAAAACAACAAGTTTAGTTATAATCCAGGAAGTGGATATAAAACTATAACCGTTTCACCTGGAGCTTACGAGATTTCTCAAATATCTTCAGAAGTCTCTCGCCTTATGAAAGAAAAAGGTGATGAACCAAAAAATATTGTAATAGATATTCAAAAACACACTTCAAAATCAACTATTAAACTTAAAAATAATTATAAAGTTGATTTCACGATTGAAAATTCGTTTAGAGAGCTATTGGGTTTCTCTTCAAAAAAGATTGAAAATAACGGGACGTTTTACAGTGATAATGTTATCCAAATATCCTCCGGTATAAATTCAGTATTAATTCATTGTGATTTGATTGATGGTGCTTATAACGATGGAATAAGAACAAATACAATATTTTCATTCAGTGCATACTCAACCCCGATTGGTTATAAATTTAATATGGAACCAAAAAATCTTGTCTATTTACCTGTGTCAGGAAAAACCATATACAGAGTAAATTTTAGGATAACCGACCAAGATAATCGTATGATATCCTTTAATGATGAAATTATATCCATCAGAATTCACCTACGTGAAGTTTTTCAATAAATAAATAATGGTTATTGTGAGAAAACACGAGTTGGGAAAATATAAAATAATTACAGGGGAGGGCATGTTCCTTTCACCAGACTATACAAGGTATGTGGGTAGAGGATACTATAAACCTAAGAGACAACGAGGTGTAGGTCATCAATTTCGAAATAAAGGAGATGGGATAATTGATACTCTAATGGGTATTGGTTCAACCATCCTTAAACATAAAGACCTAATTGGTTCAACTGCTTCTGCCGTGGGCTCCGTTGCGGGTGCTATAAAGAGTATAAAAGATGCTCAAAAGGAGTCTCATAAATTACAAGCAATCAAAGAAATAAAAAAAGGTAAAACTCAACTATCTTCACAAGAACGACAAAAAATCATTAAAATACTTGGGTCAGGGTTTCAACAATTTTAATGCTATATAAATACAAGTATGGAAGCGATTGATAGTATCTATGATTTGGATGATACGATTATCATTTCAAACTCCACTAAAAAGGAAGACTATTTTAAGGTAAATGCTATAACAGGAACAGACTGGAATTCAAACGGAACAAAAAGTTTTGAAATAAATAATCAACAAACTTACTTGAATATAGCTGATAGTTTCTTGCTGTGTAAATTTAAATTCACTAAGGCTGCGAATAATACTAATGCTACACTCGTAAATGATTTCTTCTGGAAAATGTTTGACAGTGTCCGCCTGTATATTGGAACACAAGAGGTTGAAGCGGTTGATTATGTCTCTGCTACATCTGAAATGATGAAATTTACACTATATTCGTTTAGTGATAGAATGGGTAAGGGAGCTGTTGAGGGTTTTATTCCTGATATGTCAACGGGTACAAACGCAGACCCTGGTTATAGTCAAAGGAAGTCAATGTATAATGATGACGCAAAAGCTGAGAATAGTTTTACCGTAGCAGTACCTCTGAAAGGTATATTTGGATTTTGTGATTATGATAAAGTTTTGTATGGGCTTAAAATTAGATTTCAACTACAAAGGAATGATAATGTAAATAGATTGCTTTTTGGGGATGAAAATGCTTTTGGAGAAAATAATAAATTTGTTATTAATGATTTGTGTTGGTATATCAGTGAATATACTCCTAATCTTAAAACGGAAGAGATGTTAAATAGAAGACTTAACTCAAAGAAACCGCTAAATGTATCATACCTTAAAAGAAGATGTCAACACGTTAAACTGGAACACACTACCTACACTTGGAATTTAGGTGTTCTTCAAGGAAAGCCACGATACCTCTGGCTCATTTTTAAAAAACCAGATGGAGAGGACGGTACTAATAAGAATAATGCCCTGAGTGATAATGCAAAGGTGAAACAACTTCGGGTTTCTCTTGATGGCACATTTTATCCGCGAGATAGATTGGAAATTGATTGGGAAAAAAATGATTATGCGGAAGCCTACAAGTCCTACCAAAAGGTGTGTGAAAGTAATGGTAATAATGATCCTATTTTGGATATGGTTGCGTTTCAAAAACTTTATACAATCTACGCAATTGACCTGAGTTCTCAAAAGGAAACTATAAAGTCTAATCGAGTGGATACTTCTCTATACATTGAAAGAGGGGAGAGTGAAGAGGTTAATGCATATTGTTTGCTTTTGGAGGAAACAGAATTACAGATTAATACAGATAATGGTGTTATGATTAATATCACATAGGTTTTTTCTCATAAATAAATGGTTGGGGTATATGTTAATCAAATCAATCTTAATAAATTAACATCTTGTATTCAAAATCAAAAGCCTTGTATTATTAATGTTAATACAATTCAAAGAAAAGGAGCTGTAAGAATTGATGTTTTACTCACACACACACAAGTAAAAACACTAAATGATGTTGGATCACTTAAAATTAAAATGACGAAACCTATGTTAAAGAAATATTCAATAGACGAGTCAAGAGGAGGATTTCTCCCGTTTCTAATTCCTTTATTTGCTGGTTTAAGTGCGGCGGGAGCATTGACTGGTGGTATTTCAGCAGCGGTAAAAACTGCTAACGAAAGGAAGGCACAACTAAAAGCTCAAAAAGAATTGGAAAGACATAACAAGGAGTTGGAGAAACAAATTAGTGGAAGTGGTGTAATTGTAGATTTTGCTCAAAAACTTGAAAGTCTACCTGATAAAGCTAGATTGTTGGTTGGTGATATGCTTTCCTCTATCGCTCAAGCGGGTGTTAAACTAACTAAACGGGGTAATGGATTGTATCTTTCTCATAAATAAATGGATAAATGGTTTAAACAATTTGGAAAGAATACAACGTCAAATATAGAACTAGCCAAGTATTGTAAAACACTAAAAATTGATAATGTGGTAATCTGTATGAGAGATGAATTAATACATATAAATAAGAATACAAAGAATATTATTATGAATTTAGACACACAGAATGGTTCTCATTGGGTTTGTATTCATAATAGTCAGGATAAATATTATTTTGATAGTTATGGTATGCCACCACCTGTTGAAGTAATACAATTCTTACAGAATGGTGTTTATCAAACATTTCAAGTTCAAGAAATTAATTCTAAATGTTGTGGTCAATTATGTTTATATGTATTATTTCAACTCAACAATAATGAAAATTTTTATGATATCATTTTTAATCTAATATAAATGACTTATGTTGGAAAAGATGGTTCTATCTTTGGAAAATCCTCTCAGGATATTGATTTATCAAATTATTATACAAAGGCACAGGCTGAACGACAAAAATATAGTGTAAGTAAAAATATTAATATGAAGAATACTTATAAATTAATCAATTATCCAAACCCTACAGATGCGAATGACTTAATTAGATTAAGTGATTTATCACAATATATATTTTTAAAGAAAACAGCACGTTTTGTGAAAGAAGTAAAATTTACAACCACAACACCTGGTTATACTGACCATACACCTTTCCTCATTGAATTTAACTACCTGCTTACAATTGAATTTTATAAAGAAGGACATTTAGTTAATATGCGAATTAATAAATGGGGGTATGATATGCCTGATTTAGGGTATAATTGGTCTTTTTCAATAAACATAGAAGACCTACATGATTTAAATCAGTCTCGTAAAGAAGAATATTATCCACTTGGTGAGGATAAGGATTTATGTGGAAGTACAATTAGTAAACAACAAATACGTGATTTTAAGAAAAGAAAAATATATGATAGTATAGCGATGGTTCGCATGACAAAGAAGGAAGGTAATGAGATAAGGATAGAAAGCCGAGGAATACAAACCGATTTGGTAGTGGGAAGATGGGGTGGTATTACCTGTCATAATATTAATCTCACATATATTTCTGATACATAAATGGCAGGAAGAAGACTACAAGAGAATTATAATTTTTGTATTCAAGGATACCTACAAGAAAAGGGTGCTCGGTATTACATACCTTATGATTTGGAGCATATACATGGGAATTTTGTCATTAAAAACTGGCCTTATACTGATATTGTTAAACCCACAAATAGAGACTTGTTTAAAATATTAAATAAAAATGAACTTCTCAAAGTTATGAAATATAAAACTCTTTTAGAAATCGTCAACAAATCTTATTGGTATCCTATTATGAGAAAAATAATTATAGATACAAGAATATCTCAAAATCCAGATGAGTATATGTATAATATTCTTTGGGGTTCAAACTCAAGGGTAGCAAGGGATGAGGAAGGAGTTGAAGAAGAGAAGGAGGAAAGAGAGAAAAAGGAGAAGGAGGAAAGGGAGAGGGAGGAGAAGGAGGAGAGGGAGAAAAAGGAGGAGAAGGAGGAGAGGGAGAAAAAGGAGAAGGAGGAAAGGGAGAAAAGGGAGAAGGAGGAAAGGGAGAAAAGGGAGAAAAAGGAGAAGGAGGAGAGGGAGAAAATGGAGGAGGAGGAGAGGGAGCAAAGAGAGAGGGAGGAAAAATATAAAAAGATGGAAATCACTGAGATTCATAAAAGATTGAGTGTATTAAAGCAAATAAATCAATCTCAACGCACCGAAGAGGAAATTAAAGAATTAACAACTCTTATGAAGATAATGGTTTCAAAAATAAGAACGTCAATGTCTTCAATTTCAGGGAGGAGATTTAAACGAGAAAGTGGTGAAGAAGAAGAAGAAGAAGAAGGAAAAGATTATGTGATTGATGATGTTGGTGTCATTGACTTTAGTTAGTTTTTATTTGTAAATAAATGGAGGAGAGAGTGAAGGCATTCCTTAGGATTCTTTATGTTTTAAAAATAAAGATTGAAATGTATATGTTGAAAACCAAAAAGGTTTTGATACTCTGTCGGAATTTTTCTGATAAATAAATATGAGTTATTGTCTCAAATGTAAAAAGAAAACTAAATCTAAAAATATCTCTTATGTTAAAGCTAAAAATAATAGAGTTTATCAAAAAGGAATATGTCAAGTATGTGGCTCTAAAAAGTGCCAATTCATCTCTCCTAAAAGAGGAGGAGACATACAAAAGTTTCTGTCAGGAAGTAAATTTACAACAACTGGAATTCCAGGGGAATTACACCTTCCAGGGTATTCTTTCTGTGGTCCAGGAACAAACTTGGATAAAAGATTAGATGAGGCTGACAATCCTAAACCTTGGTCTAAACCTACAAATAGGGTTGACGAAGTGTGTATGAAGCATGATATTGCTTATGGGAAAACCACTACGTTGACTGAAAAACATAAAGCCGACAGCGAAATGTTGTATAATTTGTCTTTGATACAAAATCCAACGTTGAGAGAGAAAGTTGATAGGTTTATTGTGAGAAATTTGATAAATGCTAAATTGAAACTTGGTCTTGGTTATTCCTCAAAAAACTATTAGGCTCTAATGATGTCATCAAGACTGAGGAGCTTTTGGCTGAAGAATTACACAAACCTATAATCACAAAGTTTAAAAGAAGGAAGGTTTATTCTAAATACACCGACCACATATGGTCCGCTGATTTAATTGAATTGAATAATGACAGGGGATACAGGTATGCTTTAACCGTTATTGATTTGAGGAGTAGATTTGCCTGGGTTGTCCCTTTAAAAAATAAAAGGGGTGATACTTTAATGTTAGCCTTTAAGCTAATATTTGATCGGGATAAAAGGAAACCAAAGAAGTTATGGACTGATGAGGGAACAGAGTTCTATAACAAAATATTCATGAAATTTCTTAAGGGGAAGGGTATTAAATTATACAGCACCTTTAATGAAGGAAAGCAGTTGTTATTGAGCGTTTTAATCGTACTTTGAAAGAGAGACTATATAAAAAATTCACACAACTCGGTTCTCAAAAATGGGTGTATTTAATTCAGGATATTGTAGATGATTACAACAATGCAGTTCATTCATCAACAAAATCAAAACCATCAGAAACATTTACAAAATTAGAATATGAAAAGGAGATTAATTTGAGAAAGCCCAAGTTCAAAGTTGGTGATATGGTAAGGATATACAAATGGAAAAGCCATTTTGAGAAAGGTTATACACAAAAATGGACTCGTGAATTATTTAAAATCATTGATGTAATGGATACAGTCCCTTGGACCTACAAATTATATGATTTAAATGAAGAAGAAATCTTGGGTTCATTTTACTCACAAGAATTACAAAAAACACAAGTAAGCAGATAATACCCTTGAAAATAATAAATAAATAAATAAAATGTAATGGGGATACGTTTTTATATCTGTGAACCCCAAACACAGAATCCCACAACTTTTTAGTTGGGGCTTAACTTTTGTGTGTGTATAATGGGGATACGTTTTTAAATCTGTGAACCCCAAACACAGAATCCCACAACTTTTTAGTTGGGGCTTAACTTTTGTGTGTGTATAATGGGGATACGTTTTTAAATCTGTGAACCCCAAACACAGAATCCCACAACTTTTTAGTTGGGGCTTAACTTTTGTGTGTGTATAATGGGGATACGTTTTTAAATCTGTGAACCCCAAACACAGAATCCCACAACTTTTTAGTTGGGGCTTAACTTTTGTGTGTGTGTGTATGTGCGAGTGAGTCATAATAATATACAAACCCTAACCCAACCCAAGCCCTAACCCAACCCCATCCCTAACCCAAACCCATCCCTAACCCAACCCATCCCTAACCCAACCCCATCCCTAACCCAACCCCATCCCTAACCCAACCCCATCCCTAACCCAACCCCATCCCTAACCCAACCCCATCCCTAACCCAACCCCAACCCTAACCCAACCCCATCCCTAACCCAACCCCATCCCTAACCCAACCCATCCCTAACCCTCACATTCAAAATCCCAACCCTAACCCAATCCCATCCCTAACCCAACCCCAACCCTAACCCTCACATTCAAAATCCCAACCCTAACCCAACCCATCCCTAACCCAACCCCATCCCTAACCCAACCCCATCCCTAACCCAACCCCAACCCTAACCCTCACATTCAAAATCCCAACCCTAACCCAACCCCATCCCTAATGGAATTCATTCTGGTTTATTCTTCCCAGTCATCTGGTACTTGGTTCATTCTTCCCAGTCATCTGGTACTTGGTTCATTCTTCCCAGTCATCTGGTACTTGGTTCATTCTTCCTAGTCATCTGGCACTTGGTACATTCTTCCCAGTCATCTGGTACCGGTACTTGGTTCATTCTTCCCAGTCATCTGGTACTTGGTTCATTCTTCCCAGTCATCTGGTACCCTCACATTCAAAATCCCACCCAAACCCTAACATAATCTTTCTTTTCTTCTTTTTTAAATACGTATTTCTTTTTTTTTTTCCTCTTCCTCCAATTCTGTCTTTCAAGGCTTTTAAGTTTGAAGAAGTAGAAATGGGAAGAAAGAATTTTCCAGCATTTTCTTCCTCGAACTTTCTTGATATTGCTTAAATCAAGCGTCATTAAATAAAGAACATTGTTCATTGCTTTAGAATCCAAAGAGTCTCCAAGAGGAACCCCACAGGTAGAGTCTCCAAAATAAAACCAACTTTCCAAGTTCCCAAGGTATAACCACATTCCTGTTGAGCCTCCAAGATAGGTATCACATTCCGAGTCATCAAAACAAAACCCCCATTCCGAGTCTCCAAAAATATAACCATCTTTCCAAGTCCCCAAGGTAAAACCACAATTTTCAGAAATATTGGGGGTTTCCGTGATAAGTCTCACATAGTATAACTGCGGACCATCAGGGAAAACTTCCCTTTCCCAATTTTTTAGGGTTTCTATGATGTGTCTCACATAGTATAACTGCGGACCATCAGGGAGAATTCCCATTTCACAATTTTTTAGGGTTTCTATGATGTGTCTCACATAGTATAACTGCGGACCATCAGGGAGAACTCTCCTTGCCCAATTTTTTAGGGTTTCTATGATGTGTCTCACATAGTATAACTGCGGACCATCAGGGAGAACTCTCCTTGCCCAATTTTTTAGGGTTTCTATGATGTGTCTCACATAGTATAACTGCGGACCATCAGGGAGAACTCTCCTTTCCCAATTTTCAGAAATTTGTGGGTCTCCAATGTATGACTTGTATTCTGGCTCATCAAGGTAGAACTTGTTCAGTGGGTTTTGTTTTGATAACTCACAACAAGTATCATCATGGTAAAACTCTTTTTCAGGATTTTGTGGATCTCCAAGGTATAACTCTTTGGCTGGGTCATCAAGGTAGAACTCGTTCTGGGGGTCTTGGTTGTTCAAAATGTCTTCAAACAAAAAAATAACTTCATCCCAAGTTGTGTTAAAAGCAGAATTTTCATTTCGTATCTCAGATACAATTTCCTGTGAAAGAAAATAACAATGTATTAATTTAATACAATATTTTTTATTTGTATAAATCAAGCTCTATGAATATTAAAATAAACTTTGTTAACTCTTACACGAGTCTCATCTTAAAAAAAAAAAAAAAAAAAAAAAAAAAAAAAATTAAATAAATAAATAAATAAATAAACAAACTTACCTCCATTGATAAGAGGTTCGAGTCCAGTTCATCAATCTGAAGGTTGAGTTCTACACAGGTAGTAGGACTCCATGGAATAGCAAAGTTATCCCATTCCATTTCGGCATAGTAGTCCATTCTCAAGTGAAGCAGAAAGCGTGTTTGAAAAAGCCTGTGTGGTCGGTGCCTTTTATAAGGACTGGGTGTGTCTTCCTGTGGAAATTCCCTGGGCGTGTCTTAACTGGAAATGATGTGATGGAAATTCCCTGAAAATGATGTAATGTATTACCTGGAAATGATACAATGCTGAAGAGTTTATAAAGTGGGTGGGACTTAGCAAAAGTGGGAGGAGCTCAGCAAAAGTGGGCGGGGCTTAGTAAAAAGTGGGCGTGGCTTAACAAAAAGTGGGCGGGCTTAGTAAAAAATGGGCGTGGTTTACCAAAAAGTGGGCGGAGCTTACCAAAAAGTGTGTGGCACTGGAGGCGCTCAAACAAGAACATTGAGGGAGGTTTACCATTTTATCTTAGCTCAGTTAAAATATCTTAATAAAGAACCAAACTCAAACATATTTTTTGTTAATGTATTAGACAGTGAGGAGAGTTGTAGGAGAATTAAATTATTTCCCACACATAAACAAATATTTGTAGGGTCGTTGTTTGAGTGGGTTATATTCACCAGATGATATTAAGAGTAAAAGGTTAAAAGGTCCATAAGGTCAGAAGGATCACAGGTGTTTAAGTAGTCTAATGAATAAGGATAACATGTCAAAAGGTTAGAAGGTTCGTAAAGAACAGGGTGAGAGAAATATAGGTGTTTAGGGTCAATATGGAAGTGAATGGGTCAAAGATTAATCTGCCAGATGATATGTAGAAGAAGGATGATAGGTCTATAAGAGAAAACAAATATTTGTAGTGTTTGAGTGGTCTAATGAACAACATTAAGGATAGGTACTACAGACAAAAGGTTCATAAAGATGAGGGTGGGAGAAATAGAGGTGTTTATGATTTTTGAAAAAGACAAGGGGGTAAATGACATTAGATAGGGATTTCCCATGTTAAACGGAGGTGTCCCAGAAGCAACATTTATCATCTACTTGTGTTAGTGTTGAAAAACCACTTTTCGCACTTGTGTTAGTGTTGAAAAACCACTTTTCGCACTTGTGTTGGTGCAGGAAACCACTTTTGCACTTGTATTAGTGTGGAAAAAACACTTTTCGCACTTGTGTTAGTGTTGAAAAACCACTTTTCGCACTTGTGTTAGTGTTGAAAAACCACTTTTCGCACTTGTGTTGGTGCAGGAAACCACTTTTGCACTTGTATTAGTGTGGAAAAAACACTTTTCGCACTTGTGTTAGTGTTGAAAAACCACTTTTCGCACTTGTGTTAGTGTTGAAAAAACACTTTTCGCACTTGTGTTAGTGTTGAAAAACCACTTTTCGCACTTGTGTTGGTGCAGGAAACCACTTTTGCACTTGTATTAGTGTGGAAAAAACACTTTTCGCACTTGTGTTAGTGTTGAAAAACCACTTTTCGCACTTGTGTTAGTGTTGAAAAAACACTTTTCGCACTTGTGTTGGTGCAGGAAACCACTTTTGCACTTGTATTAGTGTGGAAAAAACACTTTTCGCACTTGTGTTAGTGTTGAAAAACCACTTTTCGCACTTGTGTTGGTGCAGGCAACCACTTTTGCACTTGTATTAGTGTGGAAAAAACACTTTTCGCACTTGTGTTAGTGTTGAAAAACCACTTTTCGCACTCGTGTTAGTGTTGAAAAACCACTTTTCGCACTTGTGTTGGTGCAGGAAACCACTTTTGCACTTGTATTAGTGTGGAAAAACCACTTTTCGCACTTGTGTTAGTGTTGAAAAACCACTTTTCGCACTTGTGTTAGTGTTGAAAAACCACTTTTCGCACTTGTGTTGGTGCAGGAAACCACTTTTGCACTTGTATTAGTGTGGAAAAAACACTTTTCGCACTTGTGTTCGTGCAGGAAACCACTTTTGCACTTGTATTAGTGTTGAAAAACCACTTTTCGCACTTGTGTTAGTGTTGAAAAACCACTTTTCGCACTTGTGTTGGTGCAGGAAACCACTTTTGCACTTGTATTAGTGTGGAAAAAACACTTTTTGCACTTGTGATAGTGTTGAAAAACCACTTTTCGCACTTGTGTTAGTGTTGAAAAACCACTTTTCGCACTTGTGTTAGTGTTGAACAACCACTTTTCGCACTTGTGTTGGTGCAGGAAACAACTTTTGCACTTGTATTAGTGTGGAAAAAACACTTTTCGCACTTGTGTTGGTGCAGGAAACCACTTTGGCACTTGTATTAGTGTTGAAAAACCACTTTTCGCACTTGTGTTAGTGTTGAAAAACCACTTTTCGCACTTGTGTTAGTGTTGAAAAACCACTTTTCGCAGTTGTGTTGGTGCAGGAAACCACTTTTGCACTTGTATTAGTGTGGAAAAAACACTTTTTGCACTTGTGCTAGTGTTGAAAAACCACTTTTCGCACTTGTGTTAGTGTTGAAAAACCACTTTTCGCACTTGTGTTGGTGCAGGAAACCACTTTTGCACTTGTATTAGTGTGGAAAAAACACTTTTCGCACTTGTGTTAGAGTTGAAAAACCACTTTTCGCACTTGTGTTAGTGTTGAAAAACCACTTTTCGCACTTGTGTTAGTGTTGAAAAACCACTTTTCGCACTTGTGTTGGTGCAGGAAACCACTTTTGCACTTGTATTAGTGTGGAAAAAACACTTTTCGCACTTGTGTTAGTGTTGAAAAACCACTTTTCGCACTTGTGTTAGTGTTGAAAAACCACTTTTCGCACTTGTGTTAGTGTTGAAAAACCACTTTTCGCACTTGTGTTAGTGTTGAAAAACCACTTTTCGCACTTGTGTTGGTGCAGGAAACCACTTTTGCACTTGTATTAGTGTGGAAAAAACACTTTTCGCACTTGTGTTAGTGTTGAAAAACCACTTTTCGCACTTGTGTTAGTGTTGAAAAACCACTTTTCGCACTTGTGTTAGTGTTGAAAAACCACTTTTCGCACTTGTGTTGGTGCAGGAAACCACTTTTGCACTTGTATTAGTGTGGAAAAAACACTTTTCACACTTGTGTTAATGTTGAAAAACCACTTTTCGCACTTGTGTTAGTGTTGAAAAACCACTTTTCGCACTTGTGTTAGTGTTGAAAAACCACTTTTCGCACTTGTGTTGGTGCAGGAAACCACTTTTGCACTTGTATTAGTGTGGAAAAAACACTTTTTGCAATTGTGATAGTGTTGAAAAACCACTTTTCGCACTTGTGTTAGTGTTCAAAAACCACTTTTCGCACTTGTGTTAGTGTTGAAAAACCACTTTTCGCACTTGTGTTGGTGTAGGAAACCACTTTTGCACTTGTATTAGTGTGGAAAAAACACTTTTCACACTTGTGTTAGTGTTGAAAAACCACATTTCGCACTTGTGTTAGTGTTGAAAAACCACTTTTCGCACTTGTGTTGGTGCAGGAAACCACTTTTGCACTTGTAATAGTGTGGAAAAAACACTTTTCGCACTTGTGTTAGTATTGAAAAACCACTTTTTGCACTTGTGTTGGTGCAGGAAACCACTTTTGCACTTGTATTAGTGTGGAAAAAACACTTTTCGCACTTGTGTTAGTGTTGAAAAACCACTTTTCGCACTTGTGTTAGTGTTGAAAAACCACTTTTCGCACTTGTGTTAGTGTTGAAAAACCACTTTTCGCACTTGTGTTAGTGTTGAAAAACCACTTTTCGCACTTGTGTTGGTGCAGGAAACCACTTTTGCACATATATTAGTGTGGAAAAAAACACTTTTTGCACTTGTGTTCGTGTTGAAAAACCACTTTTCGCACTTGTGTTAGTGTTGAAAAACCACTTTTCGCACTTGTGTTAGTGTTGAAAAACCACTTTTTGCACTTGTGTTAGTGTTGAAAAACCACTTTTCGCACTTGTGTTGGTGCAGGAAACCACTTTTGCACTTGTATTAGTGTGGAAAAAACACTTTTCGCACTTGTGTTAGTGTTGAAAAACCACTTTTCGCACTTGTGTTCGTGTTGAAAAACCACTTTTCACACTTGTGTTGGTGCAGTAAACCACTTTTGCACTTGTATTAGTGTTGAAAAACCACTTTTCGCACTTGTGTTAGTGTTGAAAAAACACTTTTTGCACTTGTGATAGTGTTGAAAAACCACTTTTCGCACTTGTGTTAGTGTTGAAAAACCACTTTTCGCACTTGTGTTAGTGTTGATAAACCACTTTTCGCACTTGTGTTGGTGCAGGAAACCACTTTTGCACTTGTATTAGTGTGGAAAAAACACTTTTTGCACTTGTGATAGTGTTGAAAAACCACTTTTCGCACTTGTGTTAGTGTTGAAAAAACACTTTTCGCACTTGTGTTAGTGTTGAAAAACCACTTTTCGCACTTGTGTTAGTGTTGAAAAACCACTTTTCGCACTTGTGTTAGTGTTGAAAAACCACTTTTCGCACTTGTGTTAGTGTTGAAAAACCACTTTTCGCACTTGTGTTGGTGCAGGAAACCACTTTTGCACTTGTATTAGTGTGCAAAAAGCACTTTTCGCACTTGTGTTAGTGTTGAAAAACCACTTTTCGCACTTGTGTTGGTGCAGGAAACCACTTTTGCACTTGTATTAGTGTGGAAAAAACACTTTTCGCACTTGTGTTGGTGCAGGAAACCACTTTTGCACTTGTATTAGTGTTGAAAAACCACTTTTCGCACTTGTGTTAGTGTTGAAAAACCACTTTTCGCACTTGTGTTAGTGTTGAAAAACCACTTTTCGCACTTGTGTTGGTGCAGGAAACCACTTTTGCACTTGTATTAGTGTGGAAAAAACACTTTTCGCACTTGTGTTAGTGTTGAAAAACCACTTTTCGCACTTGTGTTAGTGTTGAAAAAACACTTTTCGCACTTGTGTTAGTGTTGAAAAACCACTTTTCGCACTTGTGTTGGTGCAGGAAACCACTTTTGCACTTGTATTAGTGTGGAAAAAACACTTTTCGCACTTGTGTTAGTGTTGAAAAACCACTTTTCGCACTTGTGTTAGTGTTGAAAAAACACTTTTCGCACTTGTGTTGGTGCAGGAAACCACTTTTGCACTTGTATTAGTGTGGAAAAAACACTTTTCGCACTTGTGTTAGTGTTGAAAAACCACTTTTCGCACTTGTGTTGGTGCAGGCAACCACTTTTGCACTTGTATTAGTGTGGAAAAAACACTTTTCGCACTTGTGTTAGTGTTGAAAAACCACTTTTTGCACTCGTGTTAGTGTTGAAAAACCACTTTTCGCACTTGTGTTGGTGCAGGAAACCACTTTTGCACTTGTATTAGTGTGGAAAAAACACTTTTTGCACTTGTGATAGTGTTGAAAAACCACTTTTCGCACTTGTGTTAGTGTTGAAAAACCACTTTTCGCACTTGTGTTAGTGTTGAAAAACCACTTTTCGCACTTGTGTTGGTGCAGGAAACCACTTTTGCACTTGTATTAGTGTGGAAAAAACACTTTTCGCACTTGTGTTGGTGCAGGAAACCACTTTTGCACTTGTATTAGTGTTGAAAAACCACTTTTCGCACTTGTGTTAGTGTTGAAAAACCACTTTTCGCACTTGTGTTAGTGTTGAAAAACCACTTTTCGCACTTGTGTTGGTGTAGGAAACCACTTTTGCACTTGTATTAGTGTGGAAAAAACACTTTTCGCACTTGTGTTAGTGTTGAAAAACCACTTTTCGCACTTGTGTTAGTGTTGAAAAACCACTTTTCGCACTTGTGTTAGTGTTGAAAAACCACTTTTCGCACTTGTGTTGGTGCAGGAAACCACCTTTGCACTTGTATTAGTGTGGAAAAAACACTTTTCGCAATTGTGTTAGTGTTGAAAAACCACTTTTTGCACTTGTGTTGGTGCAGGAACCACTTTTGCACTTGTATTAGTGTGGAAAAAACACTTTTCGCACTTGTGTTAGTGTTGAAAAACCACTTTTCGCACTTGTGTTAGTGTTAAAAAAACCACTTTTCGCACTTGTGTTAGTGTTGAAAAACCACTTTTTGCACTTGTGTTAGTGTTGAAAAACCACTTTTCGCACTTGTGTTGGTGCAGGAAACCACTTTTGCACTTGTATTAGTGTGGAAAAAACACTTTTTGCACTTGTGTTCGTGTTGAAAAACCACTTTTCGCACTTGTGTTAGTGTTGAAAAACCACTTTTCGCACTTGTGTTAGTGTTGAAAAACCACTTTTCGCACTTGTGTTGGTGCAGGAAACCACCTTTGCACTTGTATTAGTGTGGAAAAAACACTTTTCGCAATTGTGTTAGTGTTGAAAAACCACTTTTTGCACTTGTGTTGGTGCAGGAACCACTTTTGCACTTGTATTAGTGTGGAAAAAACACTTTTCGCACTTGTGTTAGTGTTGAAAAACCACTTTTCGCACTTGTGTTAGTGTTAAAAAAACCACTTTTCGCACTTGTGTTAGTGTTGAAAAACCACTTTTCGCACTTGTGTTGGTGTTGAAAAACCACTTTTCGCACTTGTGTTGGTGCAGGAAACCACTTTTGCACTTGTATTAGTGTGGAAAAAACACTTTTTGCACTTGTGTTCGTGTTGAAAAACCACTTTTCGCACTTGTGTTAGTGTTGAAAAACCACTTTTCGCACTTGTGTTAGTGTTGAAAAACCACTTTTTGCACTTGTGTTAGTGTTGAAAAACCACTTTTCGCACTTGTGTTGGTGAAGGAAACCACTTTTGCACTTGTATAAGTGTGGAAAAAACACTTTTCGCACTTGTGTTAGTGTTGAAAAACCACTTTTCGCACTTGTGTTCGTGTTGAAAAACCACTTTTCGCACTTGTGTTAGTGTTGAAAAACCACTTTTCGCACTTGTGTTGGTGCAGGAAACCACTTTTGCACTTGTATTAGTGTGGAAAAAACACTTTTTGCACTTGTGATAGTGTTGAAAAACCACTTTTCGCACTTGTGTTAGTGTTGAAAAACCACTTTTCGCACTTGTGTTAGTGTTGAAAAAACACTTTTCGCACTTGTGTTGGTGCAGGAAACCACTTTTGCACTTGTATTAGTGTGGAAAAAACACTTTTCGCACTTGTGTTAGTGTTGAAAAACCACTTTTCGCACTTGTGTTAGTGTTGAAAAACCACTTTTCGCACTTGTGTTGGTGCAGGAAACCACTTTTGCACTTGTATTAGTGTGGAAAAAACACTTTTTGCACTTGTGATAGTGTTGAAAAACCACTTTTCGCACTTGTGTTAGTGTTGAAAAACCACTTTTCGCACTTGTGTTAGTGTTGAAAAAACACTTTTCGCACTTGTGTTGGTGCAGGAAACCACTTTTGCACTTGTATTAGTGTGGAAAAAACACTTTTCGCACTTGTGTTAGTGTTGAAAAACCACTTTTCGCACTTGTGTTAGTGTTGAAAAACCACTTTTCGCACTTGTGTTAGTGTTGAAAAACCACTTTTTGCACTTGTGTTGGTGCAGGAAACCACTTTTGCACTTGTATTAGTGTGGAAAAAGCACTTTTCGCACTTCTGTTAGTGTTGAAAAACCACTTTTCGCACTTGTGTTAGTGTTGAAAAACCACTTTTCGCACTTGTGTTAGTGTTGAAAAACCACTTTTCGCACTTGTGTTGGTGCAGGAAACCACTTTTGCACTTGTATTAGTGTGGAAAAAACACTTTTCGCACTTGAGTTAGTGTTGAAAAACCACTTTTCGCACTTGTGTTAGTGTTGAAAAAACACTTTTCGCACTTGTGTTGGTGCAGGAAACCACTTTTGCACTTGTATTAGTGTGGAAAAAACTCTTTTCGCACTTGTGTTAGTGTTGAAAAACCACTTTTCGCACTTGTGTTGGTGCCGGAAACCACTTTTGCACTTGTATTAGTGTGGAAAAAACACTTTTCGCACTTGTGTTAGTGTTGAAAAACCACTTTTCGCACTCGTGTTAGTGTTGAAAAACCACTTTTCGCACTTGTGTTGGTGCAGGAAACCACTTTTGCACTTGTATTAGTGTGGAAAAAACACTTTTTGCACTTGTGATAGTGTTGAAAAACCACTTTTCGCACTTGTGTTAGTGTTGAAAAACCACTTTTCGCACTTGTGTTAGTGTTGAAAAACCACTTTTCGCACTTGTGTTGGTGCAGGAAACCACTTTTGCACTTGTATTAGTGTGGAAAAAACACTTTTCGCACTTGTGTTGGTGCAGGAAACCACTTTTGCACTTGTATTAGTGTTGAAAAACCACTTTTCGCACTTGTGTTAGTGTTGAAAAACCACTTTTCGCACTTGTGTTAGTGTTGAAAAACCACTTTTCGCACTTGTGTTGGTGCAGGAAACCACTTTTGCACTTGTATTAGTGTGGAAAAAACACTTTTTGCACTTGTGATAGTGTTGAAAAACCACTTTTCGCACTTGTGTTAGTGTTGAAAAACCACTTTTTGCACTTGTGTTGGTGCAGGAAACCACTATTGCACTTGTATTAGTGTGGAAAAAACACTTTTCGCACTTGTGTTAGAGTTGAAAAACCACTTTTCGCACTTGTGTTAGTGTTGAAAAACCACTTTTCGCACTTGTGTTAGTGTTGAAAAACCACTTTTCGCACTTGTGTTGGTGCAGGAATCCACTTTTGCACTTGTATTAGTGTGGAAAAAACACTTTTCGCACTTGTGTTAGTGTTGAAAAACCACTTTTCGCACTTGTGTTAGTGTTGAAAAACCACTTTTCGCACTTGTGTTAGTGTTGAAAAACCACTTTTCGCACTTGTGTTAGTGTTGAAAAACCACTTTTCGCACTTGTGTTGGTGCAGGAAACCACTTTTGCACTTGTATTAGTGTGGAAAAAACACTTTTTGCACTTGTGATAGTGTTGAAAAACCACTTTTCGCACTTGTGTTAGTGTTGAAAAACCACTTTTCGCACTTGTGTTAGTGTTGAAAAACCACCTTCAGCACTTGTGTTGGTGTAGGAAACCACTTTTGCACTTGTATTAGTGTGGAAAAAACACTTTTCGCACTTGTGTTAGTGTTGAAAAACCACTTTTCGCACTTGTGTTAGTGTTGAAGAACCACTTTTCGCACTTGTGTTGGTGCAGGAAACCACTTTTGCACTTGTATTAGTGTGGAAAAACACTTTTTGCACTTGTGATAGTGTTGAAAAACCACTTTTCGCACTTGTGTTAGTGTTGAAAAACCACTTTTCGCACTTGTGTTAGTGTTGAAAAACCACTTTTCGCACTTGTGTTGGTGCAGGAAACCACTTTTGCACTTGTATTTGTGTGGAAAAAACACTTTTTGCACTTGTGATAGTGTTGAAAAACCACTTTTCGCACTTGTGTTAGTGTTGAAAAACCACTTTTCGCACTTGTGTTAGTGTTGAAAAAACACTTTTCGCACTTGTGTTGGTGCAGGAAACCACTTTTGCACTTGTATTAGTGTGGAAAAAACACTTTTCGCACTTGTGTTAGTGTTGAAAAACCACGTTTCGCACTTGTGTTAGTGTTGAAAAACCACTTTTCGCACTTGTGTTAGTGTTGAAAAACCACTTTTGGCACTTGTGTTGGTGCAGGAAACCACTTTTGCACTTGTATTAGTGTGGAAAAAGCACTTTTCGCACTTGTGTTCGTGTTGAAAAACCACTTTTCGCACTTGTGTTAGTGTTGAAAAACCACTTTTCGCACTTGTGTTAGTGTTGAAAAACCACTTTTCGCACTTGTGTTGGTGCAGGAAACCACTTTTGCACTTGTATTAGTGTGGAAAAAACACTTTTCGCACTTGTGTTAGTGTTGAAAAACCACTTTTCGCACTTGTGTTAGTGTTGAAAAAACACTTTTTGCACTTGTGTTGGTGCAGGAAACCACTTTTGCACTTGTATTAGTGTGGAAAAACACTTTTCGCACTTGTGTTAGTGTTGAAAAACCACTTTTCGCACTTGTGTTGGTGCAGGAAACCACTTTTGCACTTGTATTAGTGTGGAAAAAACACTTTTCGCACTTGTGTTAGTGTTGAAAAACCACTTTTCGCACTCGTGTTAGTGTTGAAAAACCACTTTTCGCACTTGTGTTGGTGCAGGAAACCACTTTTGCACTTGTATTAGTGTGGAAAAAACACTTTTTGCACTTGTGATAGTGTTGAAAAACCACTTTTCGCACTTGTGTTAGTGTTGAAAAACCACTTTTCGCACTTGTGTTAGTGTTGAACAACCACTTTTCGCACTTGTGTTGGTGCAGGAAACCACTTTTGCACTTGTATTAGTGTGGAAAAAACACTTTTCGCACTTGTGTTGGTGCAGGAAACCACTTTTGCACTTGTATTAGTGTTGAAAAACCACTTTTCGCACTTGTGTTAGTGTTGAAAAACCACTTTTCGCACTTGTGTTAGTGTTGAAAAACCACTTTTCGCAGTTGTGTTGGTGCAGGAAACCACTTTTGCACTTGTATTAGTGTGGAAAAAACACTTTTTGCACTTGTGCTAGTGTTGAAAAACCACTTTTCGCACTTGTGTTAGTGTTGAAAAACCACTTTTCGCACTTGTGTTGGTGCAGGAAACCACTTTTGCACTTGTATTAGTGTGGAAAAAACACTTTTCGCACTTGTGTTAGAGTTGAAAAACCACTTTTCGCACTTGTGTTAGTGTTGAAAAACCACTTTTCGCACTTGTGTTAGTGTTGAAAAACCACTTTTCGCACTTGTGTTGGTGCAGGAAACCACTTTTGCACTTGTATTAGTGTGGAAAAAACACTTTTCGCACTTGTGTTAGTGTTGAAAAACCACTTTTCGCACTTGTGTTAGTGTTGAAAAACCACTTTTCGCACTTGTGTTAGTGTTGAAAAACCACTTTTTGCACTTGTGTTAGTGTTGAAAAACCACTTTTCGCACTTGTGTTGGTGCAGGAAACCACTTTTGCACTTGTATTAGTGTGGAAAAAACACTTTTCGCACTTGTGTTAGTGTTGAAAAACCACTTTTCGCACTTGTGTTGGTGCAGGAAACCACTTTTGCACTTGTATTAGTGTGGAAAAAACACTTTTCGCACTTGTGTTAGTGTTGAAAAACCACTTTTCGCACTTGTGTTAGTGTTGAAAAACCACTTTTCGCACTTGTGTTAGTGTTGAAAAACCACTTTTCGCACTTGTGTTGGTGCAGGAAACCACTTTTGCACTTGTATTAGTGTGGAAAAAACACTTTTCACACTTGTGTTAATGTTGAAAAACCACTTTTCGCACTTGTGTTAGTGTTGAAAAACCACTTTTCGCACTTGTGTTAGTGTTGAAAAACCACTTTTCGCACTTGTGTTGGTGCAGTAAACCACTTTTGCACTTGTATTAGTGTGGAAAAAACACTTTTTGCAATTGTGATAGTGTTGAAAAACCACTTTTCGCACTTGTGTTAGTGTTCAAAAACCACTTTTCGCACTTGTGTTAGTGTTGAAAAACCACTTTTCGCACTTGTGTTGGTGTAGGAAACCACTTTTGCACTTGTATTAGTGTGGAAAAAACACTTTTCGCACTTGTGTTAGTGTTGAAAAACCACTTTTCGCACTTGTGTTAGTGTTGAAAAACCACTTTTCGCACTTGTGTTGGTGCAGGAAACCACTTTTGCACTTGTAATAGTGTGGAAAAAACACTTTTCGCACTTGTGTTAGTGTTGAAAAACCACTTTTTGCACTTGTGTTGGTGCAGGAAACCACTTTTGCACTTGTATTAGTGTGGAAAAAACACTTTTCGCACTTGTGTTAGTGTTGAAAAACCACTTTTCGCACTTGTGTTAGTGTTGAAAAACCACTTTTCGCACTTGTGTTAGTGTTGAAAAACCACTTTTCGCACTTGTGTTAGTGTTGAAAAACCACTTTTCGCACTTGTGTTGGTGCAGGAAACCACTTTTGCACATATATTAGTGTGGAAAAAAACACTTTTTGCACTTGTGTTCGTGTTGAAAAACCACTTTTCGCACTTGTGTTAGTGTTGAAAAACCACTTTTCGCACTTGTGTTAGTGTTGAAAAACCACTTTTTGCACTTGTGTTAGTGTTGAAAAACCACTTTTCGCACTTGTGTTGGTGCAGGAAACCACTTTTGCACTTGTATTAGTGTGGAAAAAACACTTTTCGCACTTGTGTTAGTGTTGAAAAACCACTTTTCGCACTTGTGTTCGTGTTGAAAAACCACTTTTCGCACTTGTGTTGGTGCAGTAAACCACTTTTGCACTTGTATTAGTGTTGAAAAACCACTTTTCGCACTTGTGTCAGTGTTGAAAAAACACTTTTTGCACTTGTGATAGTGTTGAAAAACCACTTTTCGCACTTGTGTTAGTGTTGAAAAACCACTTTTCGCACTTGTGTTAGTGTTGAAAAACCACTTTTCGCACTTGTGTTGGTGCAGGAAACCACTTTTGCACTTGTATTAGTGTGGAAAAAACACTTTTTGCACTTGTGATAGTGTTGAAAAACCACTTTTCGCACTTGTGTTAGTGTTGAAAAAACACTTTTCGCACTTGTGTTAGTGTTGAAAAACCACTTTTCGCACTTGTGTTAGTGTTGAAAAACCACTTTTCGCACTTGTGTTAGTGTTGAAAAACCACTTTTCGCACTTGTGTTGGTGCAGGAAACCACTTTTGCACTTGTATTAGTGTGGAAAAAACACTTTTCGCACTTGTGTTAGTGTTGAAAAACCACTTTTCGCACTTGTGTTAGTGTTGAAAAACCACTTTTCGCACTTGTGTTAGTGTTGAAAAACCACTTTTCGCACTTGTGTTGGTGCAGGAAACCACTTTTGCACTTGTATTAGTGTGGAAAAAGCACTTTTCGCACTTGTGTTAGTGTTGAAAAACCACTTTTCGCACTTGTGTTGGTGCAGGAAACCACTTTTGCACTTGTATTAGTGTGGAAAAAACACTTTTCGCACTTGTGTCGATGCAGGAAACCACTTTTGCACTTGTATTAGTGTTGAAAAACCACTTTTCGCACTTGTGTTAGTGTTGAAAAACCACTTTTCGCACTTGTGTTAGTGTTGAAAAACCACTTTTCGCACTTGTGTTGGTGCAGGAAACCACTTTTGCACTTGTATTAGTGTGGAAAAAACACTTTTTGCACTTGTGCTAGTGTTGAAAAACCACTTTTCGCACTTGTGTTAGTGTTGAAAAACCACTTTTCGCACTTGTGTTGGTGCAGGAAACCACTTTTGCACTTGTATTAGTGTGGAAAAAACACTTTTCGCACTTGTGTTAGAGTTGAAAAACCACTTTTCGCACTTGTGTTAGTGTTGAAAAACCACTTTTCGCACTTATGTTAGTGTTGAAAAACCACTTTTCGCACTTGTGTTGGTGCAGGAAACCACTTTTGCACTTGTATTAGTGTGGAAAAAACACTTTTCGCACTTGTGTTAGTGTTGAAAAACCACTTTTCACACTTGTGTTAGTGTTGAAAAACCACTTTTTGCACTTGTGTTAGTGTTGAAAAACCACTTTTCACACTTGTGTTAGTGTTGAAAAACCACTTTTCGCACTTGTGTTGGTGCAGGAAACCACTTTTGCACTTGTATTAGTGTGGAAAAAACACTTTTTGCAATTGTGATAGTGTTGAAAAACCACTTTTCGCACTTGTGTTAGTGTTCAAAAACCACTTTTCGCACTTGTGTTAGTGTTGAAAAACCACTTTTCGCACTTGTGTTGGTGTAGGAAACCACTTTTGCACTTGTATTAGTGTGGAAAAAACACTTTTCGCACTTGTGTTAGTGTTGAAAAACCACTTTTCGCACTTGTGTTAGTGTTGAAAAACCACTTTTCGCACTTGTGTTGGTGCAGGAAACCACTTTTGCACTTGTAATAGTGTGGAAAAAACACTTTTCGCACTTGTGTTAGTGTTGAAAAACCACTTTTTGCACTTGTGTTGGTGCAGGAAACCACTTTTGCACTTGTATTAGTGTGGAAAAAAACACTTTTCGCACTTGTGTTAGTGTTGAAAAACCACTTTTCGCACTTGTGTTAGTGTTGAAAAACCACTTTTCGCACTTGTGTTAGTGTTGAAAAACCACTTTTCGCACTTGTGTTAGTGTTGAAAAACCACTTTTCGCACTTGTGTTGGTGCAGGAAACCACTTTTGCACTTGTATTAGTGTGGAAAAAAACACTTTTTGCACTTGTGTTCGTGTTGAAAAACCACTTTTCGCACTTGTGTTAGTGTTGAAAAACCACTTTTCGCACTTGTGTTAGTGTTGAAAAACCACTTTTTGCACTTGTGTTAGTGTTGAAAAACCACTTTTCGCACTTGTGTTGGTGCAGGAAACCACTTTTGCACTTGTATTAGTGTGGAAAAAACACTTTTCGCACTTGTGTTAGTGTTGAAAAGCCACTTTTCGCACTTGTGTTCGTGTTGAAAAACCACTTTTCGCACTTGTGTTGGTGCAGTAAACCACTTTTGCACTTGTATTAGTGTTGAAAAACCACTTTTCGCACTTGTGTTAGTGTTGAAAAAACACTTTTTGCACTTGTGATAGTGTTGAAAAACCACTTTTCGCACTTGTGTTAGTGTTGAAAAACCACTTTTCGCACTTGTGTTAGTGTTGAAAAACCACTTTTCGCACTTGTGTTGGTGCAGGAAACCACTTTTGCACTTGTATTAGTGTGGAAAAAACACTTTTTGCACTTGTGATAGTGTTGAAAAACCACTTTTCGCACTTGTGTTAGTGTTGAAAAAACACTTTTCGCACTTGTGTTAGTGTTGAAAAACCACTTTTCGCACTTGTGTTAGTGTTGAAAAACCACTTTTCGCACTTGTGTTAGTGTTGAAAAACCACTTTTCGCACTTGTGTTGGTGCAGGAAACCACTTTTGCACTTGTATTAGTGTGGAAAAAACACTTTTCGCACTTGTGTTAGTGTTGAAAAACCACTTTTCGCACTTGTGTTAGTGTTGAAAAACCACTTTTCGCACTTGTGTTAGTGTTGAAAAACCACTTTTCGCACTTGTGTTGGTGCAGGAAACCACTTTTGCACTTGTATTAGTGTGGAAAAAGCACTTTTTGCACTTGTGTTAGTGTTGAAAAACCACTTTTCGCACTTGTGTTGGTGCAGGAAACCACTTTTGCACTTGCCTTAGTGTGGAAAAAACACTTTTCGCACTTGTGTTAGTGTTGAAAAACCACTTTTCGCACTTGTGTTGGTGCAGGAAACCACTTTTGCACTTGTATTAGTGTGGAAAAAACACTTTTCGCACTTGTGTTAGTGTTGAAAAACCACTTTTCGCACTTGTGTTAGTGTTGAAAAACCACTTTTCGCACTTGTGTTAGTGTTGAAAAACCACTTTTCGCACTTGTGTTAGTGTTGAAAAACCACTTTTCGCACTTGTGTTGGTGCAGGAAACCACTTTTGCACTTGTATTAGTGTGGAAAAAAACACTTTTTGCACTTGTGTTCGTGTTGAAAAACCACTTTTCGCACTTGTGTTAGTGTTGAAAAACCACTTTTCGCACTTGTGTTAGTGTTGAAAAACCACTTTTTGCACTTGTGTTAGTGTTGAAAAACCACTTTTCGCACTTGTGTTGGTGCAGGAAACCACTTTTGCACTTGTATTAGTGTGGAAAAAACACTTTTCGCACTTGTGTTAGTGTTGAAAAGCCACTTTTCGCACTTGTGTTCGTGTTGAAAAACCACTTTTCGCACTTGTGTTGGTGCAGTAAACCACTTTTGCACTTGTATTAGTGTTGAAAAACCACTTTTCGCACTTGTGTTAGTGTTGAAAAAACACTTTTTGCACTTGTGATAGTGTTGAAAAACCACTTTTCGCACTTGTGTTAGTGTTGAAAAACCACTTTTCGCACTTGTGTTAGTGTTGAAAAACCACTTTTCGCACTTGTGTTAGTGTTGAAAAACCACTTTTCGCACTTGTGTTAGTGTTGAAAAACCACTTTTCGCACTTGTGTTGGTGCAGTAAACCACTTTTGCACTTGTATTAGTGTGGAAAAAACACTTTTTGCAATTGTGATAGTGTTGAAAAACCACTTTTCGCACTTGTGTTAGTGTTCAAAAACCACTTTTCGCACTTGTGTTAGTGTTGAAAAACCACTTTTCGCACTTGTGTTGGTGTAGGAAACCACTTTTGCACTTGTATTAGTGTGGAAAAAACACTTTTCGCACTTGTGTTAGTGTTGAAAAACCACTTTTCGCACTTGTGTTAGTGTTGAAAAACCACTTTTCGCACTTGTGTTGGTGCAGGAAACCACTTTTGCACTTGTAATAGTGTGGAAAAAACACTTTTCGCACTTGTGTTAGTGTTGAAAAACCACTTTTTGCACTTGTGTTGGTGCAGGAAACCACTTTTGCACTTGTATTAGTGTGGAAAAAACACTTTTCGCACTTGTGTTAGTGTTGAAAAACCACTTTTCGCACTTGTGTTAGTGTTGAAAAACCACTTTTCGCACTTGTGTTAGTGTTGAAAAACCACTTTTCGCACTTGTGTTAGTGTTGAAAAACCACTTTTCGCACTTGTGTTGGTGCAGGAAACCACTTTTGCACATATATTAGTGTGGAAAAAAACACTTTTTGCACTTGTGTTCGTGTTGAAAAACCACTTTTCGCACTTGTGTTAGTGTTGAAAAACCACTTTTCGCACTTGTGTTAGTGTTGAAAAACCACTTTTTGCACTTGTGTTAGTGTTGAAAAACCACTTTTCGCACTTGTGTTGGTGCAGGAAACCACTTTTGCACTTGTATTAGTGTGGAAAAAACACTTTTCGCACTTGTGTTAGTGTTGAAAAACCACTTTTCGCACTTGTGTTCGTGTTGAAAAACCACTTTTCGCACTTGTGTTGGTGCAGTAAACCACTTTTGCACTTGTATTAGTGTTGAAAAACCACTTTTCGCACTTGTGTTAGTGTTGAAAAAACACTTTTTGCACTTGTGATAGTGTTGAAAAACCACTTTTCGCACTTGTGTTAGTGTTGAAAAACCACTTTTCGCACTTGTGTTAGTGTTGAAAAACCACTTTTCGCACTTGTGTTGGTGCAGGAAACCACTTTTGCACTTGTATTAGTGTGGAAAAAACACTTTTTGCACTTGTGATAGTGTTGAAAAACCACTTTTCGCACTTGTGTTAGTGTTGAAAAAACACTTTTCGCACTTGTGTTAGTGTTGAAAAACCACTTTTCGCACTTGTGTTAGTGTTGAAAAACCACTTTTCGCACTTGTGTTAGTGTTGAAAAACCACTTTTCGCACTTGTGTTGGTGCAGGAAACCACTTTTGCACTTGTATTAGTGTGGAAAAAACACTTTTCGCACTTGTGTTAGTGTTGAAAAACCACTTTTCGCACTTGTGTTAGTGTTGAAAAACCACTTTTCGCACTTGTGTTAGTGTTGAAAAACCACTTTTCGCACTTGTGTTGGTGCAGGAAACCACTTTTGCACTTGTATTAGTGTGGAAAAAGCACTTTTCGCACTTGTGTTAGTGTTGAAAAACCACTTTTCGCACTTGTGTTGGTGCAGGAAACCACTTTTGCACTTGTATTAGTGTGGAAAAAACACTTTTCGCACTTGTGTCGATGCAGGAAACCACTTTTGCACTTGTATTAGTGTTGAAAAACCACTTTTCGCACTTGTGTTAGTGTTGAAAAACCACTTTTCGCACTTGTGTTAGTGTTGAAAAACCACTTTTCGCACTTGTGTTGGTGCAGGAAACCACTTTTGCACTTGTATTAGTGTGGAAAAAACACTTTTTGCACTTGTGCTAGTGTTGAAAAACCACTTTTCGCACTTGTGTTAGTGTTGAAAAACCACTTTTCGCACTTGTGTTGGTGCAGGAAACCACTTTTGCACTTGTATTAGTGTGGAAAAAACACTTTTCGCACTTGTGTTAGAGTTGAAAAACCACTTTTCGCACTTGTGTTAGTGTTGAAAAACCACTTTTCGCACTTGTGTTAGTGTTGAAAAACCACTTTTCGCACTTGTGTTGGTGCAGGAAACCACTTTTGCACTTGTATTAGTGTGGAAAAAACACTTTTCGCACTTGTGTTAGTGTTGAAAAACCACTTTTCACACTTGTGTTAGTGTTGAAAAACCACTTTTCGCACTTGTGTTAGTGTTGAAAAACCACTTTTCGCACTTGTGTTAGTGTTGAAAAACCACTTTTCGCACTTGTGTTGGTGCAGGAAACCACTTTTGCACTTGTATTAGTGTGGAAAAAACACTTTTCGCACTTGTGTTAGTGTTGAAAAACCACTTTTCGCACTTGTGTTGGTGCAGGAAACCACTTTTGCACTTGTATTAGTGTGGAAAAAACACTTTTCGCACTTGTGTTAGTGTTGAAAAACCACTTTTCGCACTTGTGTTAGTGTTGAAAAACCACTTTTCGCACTTGTGTTAGTGTTGAAAAACCACTTTTCGCACTTGTGTTGGTGCAGGAAACCACTTTTGCACTTGTATTTGTGTGGAAAAAACACTTTTCACACTTGTGTTAATGTTGAAAAACCACTTTTCGCACTTGTGTTAGTGTTGAAAAACCACTTTTCGCACTTGTGTTAGTGTTGAAAAACCACTTTTCGCACTTGTGTTGGTGCAGGAAACCACTTTTGCACTTGTATTAGTGTGGAAAAAACACTTTTTGCAATTGTGATAGTGTTGAAAAACCACTTTTCGCACTTGTGTTAGTGTTCAAAAACCACTTTTCGCACTTGTGTTAGTGTTGAAAAACCACTTTTCGCACTTGTGTTGGTGTAGGAAACCACTTTTGCACTTGTATTAGTGTGGAAAAAACACTTTTCGCACTTGTGTTAGTGTTGAAAAACCACTTTTCGCACTTGTGTTAGTGTTGAAAAACCACTTTTCGCACTTGTGTTGGTGCAGGAAACCACTTTTGCACTTGTAATAGTGTGGAAAAAACACTTTTCGCACTTGTGTTAGTGTTGAAAAACCACTTTTTGCACTTGTGTTGGTGCAGGAAACCACTTTTGCACTTGTATTAGTGTGGAAAAAACACTTTTCGCACTTGTGTTAGTGTTGAAAAACCACTTTTCGCACTTGTGTTAGTGTTGAAAAACCACTTTTCGCACTTGTGTTAGTGTTGAAAAACCACTTTTCGCACTTGTGTTAGTGTTGAAAAACCACTTTTCGCACTTGTGTTGGTGCAGGAAACCACTTTTGCACTTGTATTAGTGTGGAAAAAAACACTTTTTGCACTTGTGTTCGTGTTGAAAAACCACTTTTCGCACTTGTGTTAGTGTTGAAAAACCACTTTTCGCACTTGTGTTAGTGTTGAAAAACCACTTTTTGCACTTGTGTTAGTGTTGAAAAACCACTTTTCGCACTTGTGTTGGTGCAGGAAACCACTTTTGCACTTGTATTAGTGTGGAAAAAACACTTTTCGCACTTGTGTTAGTGTTGAAAAGCCACTTTTCGCACTTGTGTTCGTGTTGAAAAACCACTTTTCGCACTTGTGTTGGTGCAGTAAACCACTTTTGCACTTGTATTAGTGTTGAAAAACCACTTTTCGCACTTGTGTTAGTGTTGAAAAAACACTTTTTGCACTTGTGATAGTGTTGAAAAACCACTTTTCGCACTTGTGTTAGTGTTGAAAAACCACTTTTCGCACTTGTGTTAGTGTTGAAAAACCACTTTTCGCACTTGTGTTGGTGCAGGAAACCACTTTTGCACTTGTATTAGTGTGGAAAAAACACTTTTTGCACTTGTGATAGTGTTGAAAAACCACTTTTCGCACTTGTGTTAGTGTTGAAAAAACACTTTTCGCACTTGTGTTAGTGTTGAAAAACCACTTTTCGCACTTGTGTTAGTGTTGAAAAACCACTTTTCGCACTTGTGTTAGTGTTGAAAAACCACTTTTCGCACTTGTGTTGGTGCAGGAAACCACTTTTGCACTTGTATTAGTGTGGAAAAAACACTTTTCGCACTTGTGTTAGTGTTGAAAAACCACTTTTCGCACTTGTGTTAGTGTTGAAAAACCACTTTTCGCACTTGTGTTAGTGTTGAAAAACCACTTTTCGCACTTGTGTTGGTGCAGGAAACCACTTTTGCACTTGTATTAGTGTGGAAAAAGCACTTTTTGCACTTGTGTTAGTGTTGAAAAACCACTTTTCGCACTTGTGTTGGTGCAGGAAACCACTTTTGCACTTGTCTTAGTGTGGAAAAAACACTTTTCGCACTTGTGTTAGTGTTGAAAAACCACTTTTCGCACTTGTGTTGGTGCAGGAAACCACTTTTGCACTTGTATTAGTGTGGAAAAAACACTTTTCGCACTTGTGTTAGTGTTGAAAAACCACTTTTCGCACTTGTGTTAGTGTTGAAAAACCACTTTTCGCACTTGTGTTAGTGTTGAAAAACCACTTTTCGCACTTGTGTTAGTGTTGAAAAACCACTTTTCGCACTTGTGTTGGTGCAGGAAACCACTTTTGCACTTGTATTAGTGTGGAAAAAAACACTTTTTGCACTTGTGTTCGTGTTGAAAAACCACTTTTCGCACTTGTGTTAGTGTTGAAAAACCACTTTTCGCACTTGTGTTAGTGTTGAAAAACCACTTTTTGCACTTGTGTTAGTGTTGAAAAACCACTTTTCGCACTTGTGTTGGTGCAGGAAACCACTTTTGCACTTGTATTAGTGTGGAAAAAACACTTTTCGCACTTGTGTTAGTGTTGAAAAGCCACTTTTCGCACTTGTGTTAGTGTTGAAAAACCACTTTTCGCACTTGTGTTAGTGTTGAAAAACCACTTTTCGCACTTGTGTTAGTGTTGAAAAACCACTTTTCGCACTTGTGTTAGTGTTGAAAAACCACTTTTCGCACTTGTGTTGGTGCAGGAAACCACTTTTGCACTTGTATTAGTGTGGAAAAAACACTTTTCGCACTTGTGTTAGTGTTGAAAAACCACTTTTCGCACTTGTGTTGGTGCAGGAAACCACTTTTGCACTTGTATTAGTGTGGAAAAAACACTTTTCGCACTTGTGTTAGTGTTGAAAAACCACTTTTCGCACTTGTGTTAGTGTTGAAAAACCACTTTTCGCACTTGTGTTAGTGTTGAAAAACCACTTTTCGCACTTGTGTTGGTGCAGGAAACCACTTTTGCACTTGTATTAGTGTGGAAAAAACACTTTTCACACTTGTGTTAATGTTGAAAAACCACTTTTCGCACTTGTGTTAGTGTTGAAAAACCACTTTTCGCACTTGTGTTAGTGTTGAAAAACCACTTTTCGCACTTGTGTTGGTGCAGGAAACCACTTTTGCACTTGTATTAGTGTGGAAAAAACACTTTTTGCAATTGTGATAGTGTTGAAAAACCACTTTTCGCACTTGTGTTAGTGTTCAAAAACCACTTTTCGCACTTGTGTTAGTGTTGAAAAACCACTTTTCGCACTTGTGTTGGTGTAGGAAACCACTTTTGCACTTGTATTAGTGTGGAAAAAACACTTTTCGCACTTGTGTTAGTGTTGAAAAACCACTTTTCGCACTTGTGTTAGTGTTGAAAAACCACTTTTCGCACTTGTGTTGGTGCAGGAAACCACTTTTGCACTTGTAATAGTGTGGAAAAAACACTTTTCGCACTTGTGTTAGTGTTGAAAAACCACTTTTTGCACTTGTGTTGGTGCAGGAAACCACTTTTGCACTTGTATTAGTGTGGAAAAAACACTTTTCGCACTTGTGTTAGTGTTGAAAAACCACTTTTCGCACTTGTGTTAGTGTTGAAAAACCACTTTTCGCACTTGTGTTAGTGTTGAAAAACCACTTTTCGCACTTGTGTTAGTGTTGAAAAACCACTTTTCGCACTTGTGTTGGTGCAGGAAACCACTTTTGCACTTGTATTAGTGTGGAAAAAAACACTTTTTGCACTTGTGTTCGTGTTGAAAAACCACTTTTCGCACTTGTGTTAGTGTTGAAAAACCACTTTTCGCACTTGTGTTAGTGTTGAAAAACCACTTTTTGCACTTGTGTTAGTGTTGAAAAACCACTTTTCGCACTTGTGTTGGTGCAGGAAACCACTTTTGCACTTGTATTAGTGTGGAAAAAACACTTTTCGCACTTGTGTTAGTGTTGAAAAGCCACTTTTCGCACTTGTGTTCGTGTTGAAAAACCACTTTTCGCACTTGTGTTGGTGCAGTAAACCACTTTTGCACTTGTATTAGTGTTGAAAAACCACTTTTCGCACTTGTGTTAGTGTTGAAAAAACACTTTTTGCACTTGTGATAGTGTTGAAAAACCACTTTTCGCACTTGTGTTAGTGTTGAAAAACCACTTTTCGCACTTGTGTTAGTGTTGAAAAACCACTTTTCGCACTTGTGTTGGTGCAGGAAACCACTTTTGCACTTGTATTAGTGTGGAAAAAACACTTTTTGCACTTGTGATAGTGTTGAAAAACCACTTTTCGCACTTGTGTTAGTGTTGAAAAAACACTTTTCGCACTTGTGTTAGTGTTGAAAAACCACTTTTCGCACTTGTGTTAGTGTTGAAAAACCACTTTTCGCACTTGTGTTAGTGTTGAAAAACCACTTTTCGCACTTGTGTTGGTGCAGGAAACCACTTTTGCACTTGTATTAGTGTGGAAAAAACACTTTTCGCACTTGTGTTAGTGTTGAAAAACCACTTTTCGCACTTGTGTTAGTGTTGAAAAACCACTTTTCGCACTTGTGTTAGTGTTGAAAAACCACTTTTCGCACTTGTGTTGGTGCAGGAAACCACTTTTGCACTTGTATTAGTGTGGAAAAAGCACTTTTTGCACTTGTGTTAGTGTTGAAAAACCACTTTTCGCACTTGTGTTGGTGCAGGAAACCACTTTTGCACTTGCCTTAGTGTGGAAAAAACACTTTTCGCACTTGTGTTAGTGTTGAAAAACCACTTTTCGCACTTGTGTTGGTGCAGGAAACCACTTTTGCACTTGTATTAGTGTGGAAAAAACACTTTTCGCACTTGTGTTAGTGTTGAAAAACCACTTTTCGCACTTGTGTTAGTGTTGAAAAACCACTTTTCGCACTTGTGTTAGTGTTGAAAAACCACTTTTCGCACTTGTGTTAGTGTTGAAAAACCACTTTTCGCACTTGTGTTGGTGCAGGAAACCACTTTTGCACTTGTATTAGTGTGGAAAAAAACACTTTTTGCACTTGTGTTCGTGTTGAAAAACCACTTTTCGCACTTGTGTTGGTGTTGAAAAACCACTTTTCGCACTTGTGTTAGTGTTGAAAAACCACTTTTTGCACTTGTGTTAGTGTTGAAAAACCACTTTTCGCACTTGTGTTGGTGCAGGAAACCACTTTTGCACTTGTATTAGTGTGGAAAAAACACTTTTCGCACTTGTGTTAGTGTTGAAAAGCCACTTTTCGCACTTGTGTTCGTGTTGAAAAACCACTTTTCGCACTTGTGTTGGTGCAGTAAACCACTTTTGCACTTGTATTAGTGTTGAAAAACCACTTTTCGCACTTGTGTTAGTGTTGAAAAAACACTTTTTGCACTTGTGATAGTGTTGAAAAACCACTTTTCGCACTTGTGTTAGTGTTGAAAAACCACTTTTCGCACTTGTGTTAGTGTTGAAAAACCACTTTTCGCACTTGTGTTGGTGCAGGAAACCACTTTTGCACTTGTATTAGTGTGGAAAAAACACTTTTTGCACTTGTGATAGTGTTGAAAAACCACTTTTCGCACTTGTGTTAGTGTTGAAAAAACACTTTTCGCACTTGTGTTAGTGTTGAAAAACCACTTTTCGCACTTGTGTTAGTGTTGAAAAACCACTTTTCGCACTTGTGTTAGTGTTGAAAAACCACTTTTCGCACTTGTGTTGGTGCAGGAAACCACTTTTGCACTTGTATTAGTGTGGAAAAAACACTTTTCGCACTTGTGTTAGTGTTGAAAAACCACTTTTCGCACTTGTGTTAGTGTTGAAAAACCACTTTTCGCACTTGTGTTAGTGTTGAAAAACCACTTTTCGCACTTGTGTTGGTGCAGGAAACCACTTTTGCACTTGTATTAGTGTGGAAAAAGCACTTTTTGCACTTGTGTTAGTGTTGAAAAACCACTTTTCGCACTTGTGTTGGTGCAGGAAACCACTTTTGCACTTGCCTTAGTGTGGAAAAAACACTTTTCGCACTTGTGTTAGTGTTGAAAAACCACTTTTCGCACTCGTGTTAGTGTTGAAAAACCACTTTTCGCACTTGTGTTGGTGCAGGAAACCACTTTTGCACTTGTATTAGTGTGGAAAAAACACTTTTTGCACTTGTGTTAGTGTTGAAAAACCACTTTTCGCACTTGTGTTGGTGCAGGAAACCACTTTTGCACTTGTATTAGTGTGGAAAAACACTTTTCGCACTTGTGTTAGTGTTGAAAAACCACTTTTCGCACTCGTGTTAGTGTTGAAAAACCACTTTTCGCACTTGTGTTGGTGCAGGAAACCACTTTTGCACTTGTATTAGTGTGGAAAAAACACTTTTTGCACTTGTGATAGTGTTGAAAAACCACTTTTCGCACTTGTGTTAGTGTTCAAAAACCACTTTTCGCACTTGTATTAGTGTTGAAAAACCACTTTTCGCACTTGTGTTGGTGCAGGAAACCACTTTTGCACTTGTATTAGTGTGGAAAAAACACTTTTCGCACTTGTGTTGGTGCAGGAAACCACTTTTGCACTTGTATTAGTGTTGAAAAACCACTTTTCGCACTTGTGTTAGTGTTGAAAAACCACTTTTCGCACTTGTGTTAGTGTTGAAAAACCACTTTTCGCACTTGTGTTGGTGCAGGAAACCACTTTTGCACTTGTATTAGTGTGGAAAAAACACTTTTTGCACTTGTGATAGTGTTGAAAAACCACTTTTCGCACTTGTGTTAGTGTTGAAAAACCACTTTTCGCACTTGTGTTGGTGCAGGAAACCACTTTTGCACTTGTATTAGTGTGGAAAAAACACTTTTCGCACTTGTGTTAGAGTTGAAAAACCACTTTTCGCACTTGTGTTAGTGTTGAAAAACCACTTTTCGCACTTGTGTTAGTGTTGAAAAACCACTTTTCGCACTTGTGTTGGTGCAGGAAACCACTTTTGCACTTGTATTAGTGTGGAAAAAACACTTTTCGCACTTGTGTTAGTGTTGAAAAACCACTTTTCGCACTTGTGTTAGTGTTCAAAAACCACTTTTCGCACTTGTATTAGTGTTGAAAAACCACTTTTCGCACTTGTGTTGGTGCAGGAAACCACTTTTGCACTTGTATTAGTGTGGAAAAAACACTTTTCGCACTTGTGTTGGTGCAGGAAACCACTTTTGCACTTGTATTAGTGTTGAAAAACCACTTTTCGCACTTGTGTTAGTGTTGAAAAACCACTTTTCGCACTTGTGTTAGTGTTGAAAAACCACTTTTCGCACTTGTGTTGGTGCAGGAAACCACTTTTGCACTTGTATTAGTGTGGAAAAAACACTTTTTGCACTTGTGATAGTGTTGAAAAACCACTTTTCGCACTTGTGTTAGTGTTGAAAAACCACTTTTCGCACTTGTGTTGGTGCAGGAAACCACTTTTGCACTTGTATTAGTGTGGAAAAAACACTTTTCGCACTTGTGTTAGAGTTGAAAAACCACTTTTCGCACTTGTGTTAGTGTTGAAAAACCACTTTTCGCACTTGTGTTAGTGTTGAAAAACCACTTTTCGCACTTGTGTTGGTGCAGGAAACCACTTTTGCACTTGTATTAGTGTGGAAAAAACACTTTTCGCACTTGTGTTAGTGTTGAAAAACCACTTTTCGCACTTGTGTTAGTGTTGAAAAACCACTTTTCGCACTTGTGTTAGTGTTGAAAAACCTCTTTTCGCACTTGTGTTAGTGTTGAAAAACCACTTTTCGCACTTGTGTTGGTGCAGGAAACCACTTTTGCACTTGTATTAGTGTGGAAAAAACACTTTTCGCACTTGTGTTAGTGTTGAAAAACCACTTTTCGCACTTGTGTTGGTGCAGGAAACCACTTTTGCACTTGTATTAGTGTGGAAAAAACACTTTTCGCACTTGTGTTAGTGTTGAAAAACCACTTTTCGCACTTGTGTTAGTGTTGAAAAACCACTTTTCGCACTTGTGTCGGTGCAGGAAACCACTTTTGCACTTGTATTAGTGTGGAAAAAACACTTTTCACGCTTGTGTTAGTGTTGAAAAACCACTTTTCGCACTTGTGTTAGTGTTGAAAAACCACTTTTCGCACTTGTGTTAGTGTTGAAAAACCACTTTTCGCACTTGTGTTGGTGCAGAAAACCACTTTTGCACTTGTATTAGTGTGGAAAAAACACTTTTTGCACTTGTGATAGTGTTGAAAAACCACTTTTCGCACTTGTGTTAGTGTTGAAAAACCACTTTTCGCACTTGTGTTAGTGTTGAAAAACCACATTTCCCACTTGTGTTGGTGTAGGAAACCACTTTTGCACTTGTATTAGTGTGGAAAAAACACTTTTCGCACTTGTGTTAGTGTTGAAAAACCACTTTTCGCACTTGTGTTAGTGTTGAAAAACCACTTTTCGCACTTGTGTTGGTGCAGGAAACCACTTTTGCACTTGTATTAGTGTGGAAAAAACACTTTTCGCACTTGTGTTAGTGTTGAAAAACCACTTTTTGCACTTGTGTTGGTGCAGGAAACCACTTTTGCACTTGTATTAGTGTGGAAAAAACACTTTTCGCACTTGTGTTAGTGTTGAAAAACCACTTTTCGCACTTGTGTTAGTGTTGAAAAACCACTTTTCGCACTTGTGTTAGTGTTGAAAAACCACTTTTCGCACTTGTGTTGGTGCAGGAAACCACTTTTGCACTTGTATTAGTGTGGAAAAAACACTTTTTGCACTTGTGTTCGTGTTGAAAAACCACTTTTCGCACTTGTGTTAGTGTTGAAAAACCACTTTTCGCACTTGTGTTAGTGTTGAAAAACAACTTTTTGCACTTGTGTTAGTGTTGAAAAACCACTTTTCGCACTTGTGTTGGTGCAGGAAACCACTTTTGCACTTGTATTAGTGTTGAAAAACCACTTTTCGCACTTGTGTTAGTGTTGAAAAACCACTTTTCGCACTTGTGTTAGTGTTGAAAAACCACTTTTCGCACTTGTGTTGGTGCAGGAAACCACTTTTGCACTTGTATTAGTGTGGAAAAAACACTTTTTGCACTTGTGATAGTGTTGAAAAACCACTTTTCGCACTTGTGTTAGTGTTGAAAAACCACTTTTCGCACTTGTGTTGGTGCAGGAAACCACTTTTGCACTTGTATTAGTGTGGAAAAAACACTTTTCGCACTTGTGTTAGAGTTGAAAAACCACTTTTCGCACTTGTGTTAGTGTTGAAAAACCACTTTTCGCACTTGTGTTAGTGTTGAAAAACCACTTTTCGCACTTGTGTTGGTGCAGGAAACCACTTTTGCACTTGTATTAGTGTGGAAAAAACACTTTTCGCACTTGTGTTAGTGTTGAAAAACCACTTTTCGCACTTGTGTTAGTGTTGAAAAACCACTTTTCGCACTTGTGTTAGTGTTGAAAAACCACTTTTCGCACTTGTGTTAGTGTTGAAAAACCACTTTTCGCACTTGTGTTGGTGCAGGAAACCACTTTTGCACTTGTATTAGTGTGGAAAAAACACTTTTTGCACTTGTGTTAGTGTTGAAAAACCACTTTTCGCACTTGTGTTGGTGCAGGAAACCACTTTTGCACTTGTATTAGTGTGGAAAAAACACTTTTCGCACTTGTGTTAGTGTTGAAAAACCACTTTTCGCACTTGTGTTAGTGTTGAAAAACCACTTTTCGCACTTGTGTCGGTGCAGGAAACCACTTTTGCACTTGTATTAGTGTGGAAAAAACACTTTTCACGCTTGTGTTAGTGTTGAAAAACCACTTTTCGCACTTGTGTTAGTGTTGAAAAACCACTTTTCGCACTTGTGTTAGTGTTGAAAAACCACTTTTCGCACTTGTGTTGGTGCAGAAAACCACTTTTGCACTTGTATTAGTGTGGAAAAAACACTTTTTGCACTTGTGATAGTGTTGAAAAACCACTTTTCGCACTTGTGTTAGTGTTGAAAAACCACTTTTCGCACTTGTGTTAGTGTTGAAAAACCACATTTCCCACTTGTGTTGGTGTAGGAAACCACTTTTGCACTTGTATTAGTGTGGAAAAAACACTTTTCGCACTTGTGTTAGTGTTGAAAAACCACTTTTCGCACTTGTGTTAGTGTTGAAAAACCACTTTTCGCACTTGTGTTGGTGCAGGAAACCACTTTTGCACTTGTATTAGTGTGGAAAAAACACTTTTCGCACTTGTGTTAGTGTTGAAAAACCACTTTTTGCACTTGTGTTGGTGCAGGAAACCACTTTTGCACTTGTATTAGTGTGGAAAAAACACTTTTCGCACTTGTGTTAGTGTTGAAAAACCACTTTTCGCACTTTTGTTAGTGTTGAAAAACCACTTTTCGCACTTGTGTTAGTGTTGAAAAACCACTTTTCGCACTTGTGTTGGTGCAGGAAACCACTTTTGCACTTGTATTAGTGTGGAAAAAACACTTTTTGCACTTGTGTTCGTGTTGAAAAACCACTTTTCGCACTTGTGTTAGTGTTGAAAAACCACTTTTCGCACTTGTGTTAGTGTTGAAAAACCACTTTTTGCACTTGTGTTAGTGTTGAAAAACCACTTTTCGCACTTGTGTTGGTGCAGGAAACCACTTTTGCACTTGTATAAGTGTGGAAAAAACACTTTTCGCACTTGTGTTAGTGTTGAAAAACCACTTTTCACACTTGTGTTCGTGTT
>NW_027619027.1:0-54985 GCF_964187855.1 Myxine glutinosa
CCCATGGCCAGCTGTACGTGGGCTGCTCGAGGGTTGGAAAACCAAGCAATCTTTATGTCTTGGCACCAAGTAAGAAAACCAGAAATGTTGTATACCAAGAGGTTTTGAGAAATTGACAATTGACAAAACGTCATGTAGGAAATGTACTGTGATATTGCTCTAAAATATAGATGTTCTTTTCATCATATATTTGTCTTATTCTTATTCAACCCGGGCGAAGCCGGGTACCTCAGCTAGTAGATATATATATATATTGTTGCGGATATGGGATTTGCATCCATCCTTATCCGCTTGTAAATATTCCACTATTTCCTCAATACTTCCCAACTCTCCCCAATCCCCCATTTCCTAGTCCCATTTTCTGTAAACAACACTCTGTAGACCCGACCTCCCCCTATTTCCCCCATTAAATGTCGCATCCAGGTCCACCGCATCTCATGTAGACAACTATAGGACATCTTGCTAGTTATTCTTAGTCTATGTCAGTTAAGGATTCGTTTCCATTAATTCTGACCCTTCGTTGCACCAGAATGTGATTGTATGGCACCGTTAGGAAGTGTAGGACCTCCCAATACCTCCCCGCAGCTCTTCCTCACAGTTCTCTTCAGCAGCAACAACAACAACAACAACGAGCGCAGGGAGTGCGCGTCCTCACTCCGGCTTGGTTGGTCGGAGTGGTGGAAGGACACCAGGCCTTCCCAACGAGCCGCCATCGGACATGTGCTCGACAGGGTTACCAAACAGGGGCAGAACATGGCTCCCTGTCGGCTCCTCTTCAAGGGCGGAGCCCGGTAACCCCCGCACCCAATGGAAGCGGCGGACCGGCCCCAGTTGGGGCGGAACCAGCCAGACGAGGGCGTGTCACTCCCCGTTGAGCATGCGCAGTAGAGAGAGAGGTGACGTCAGATGCGCGCTGAGCTTGAAGCAAGAAAGACGTACCCTCTGAGCGCGGTGAGACCTCTGCCGTTCAGTGAGACTTCCCTGCATCTTTGGACTGTGCTTTGTCCTGTCCCCGAGCCAAGGTGCACCTTGTGCCATCGATCTACCTGTCCATTCCTGCCATCAACCCCTGTGTGAGTCTGCCTTGTCCGTTTGTCCGTGGTCTGTCTGGGGATAAATAAGCCTGTATTTAAGTGCCCATCTCTTCTGTGTTCTTTACCTCACTCTACCTTGTAATCTACCCCTTTTCTCCACCACTGTAATTACACCCTCCTCCGGAGGTCTTGAGAACTGTACCCCCTTGCGTCGTTTCATCTTTCCCAGTCGTCGTGTCTTTTGTATCATTGATTTAGCATAGCGCGATTTGGCCAACGTTATAATCGGGTGTAGCTTGTTAATGGTTCGAACTACGGGTTACTAAACCCGCTCGGTAACCTAAAACCGTAGCTCGAACGGCCGTCTCTTCCCTGTCTCACGACCGAGCGTTGCACTCAGGTCCCGGGAAGGCCCATTCCGACTTTCTGGCCCGAATACCCTGGCGGCGCTGTGGACGGGAGAGAGCGTTGGGACGACCAGGAATGGAGAGTGGTTAGTAGAAGGAACGGCGGGTTGATCTCCGCAGGGCAACGAGGGAAGCCCTCTCCATTTCCGTAACAATTGGTGTCTGGGAGTGGAATTTCGAGTCCCGCACTAAAACTTTTGTGCTTTTTGTGGAAAATTTGGTCAAAATTGGAGCACCCGATATTTAGTTGAAAAAATAAAATAAAATAATAACAATAAAATTTGAAAGTCGCGCTATGGGGGATCAAGACGGCTGGGTTCTGGTAGAGGAGAGTGAGGCAGGGTCGATCCAGGACCAAATTGAGGGACATGAGGAGAGCGAAGCAGTGAGGGCGGCAGGTTCGCAAAATGGCGGCGCTAGGCATGGGGAAGAGGAGCGCGAACAACAGGTCGGCGCCGGCCAGGGGATTGCGGTAGCGGTACCCGTGCCGCCGATGGACATGCAAGTCCTCATGGCGCAAATAGGGGCCCTGTTGGCCCAGAATAGCGAACAATTGGAACAAAGAATGGGCAAGCAATTAAGGAATGACATGGGGGCCAATAGCCAACGGTTAGAACAAAGGATGGGGTCCAACAGCGAGAAATTGAGGGAGGACATGGGGGCCCAGATCGGAGGGTTAGGGAGTAGAATAGAGGGATTAGGAAACAAATTTGAGGGACTAGACAACAAATTTGAGGGGTTAGACAATAGATTAGGGGAAATACAGGAGGGGTTAACGGGGGTATAAAACAGAATGGCCGTTCAGGAGAATCAAATGGAAGGGATGAAAAAGGGGTTAGAGGGGTTAGAAAACAGTATGGAAGGCAAATTGAGGGACATGAGGGACCAGGCGGAAAGGGAAGTTAAACAAATGGGGCAGCAGATAGAGGGGGTCAGAATGGGGGTAGAAACTAAATTGGATGCTCACAGGGAGGAAATGGAGCAGATGAGGGTGGCATCTGGGCAGGAGATGCAAGTGATGGGAGAAGAGATCAGAAGAGGTGTGAGTGAGGAGGTCGGAGGAGTGCGCGAGGAGGTGAGGCACTGTAAGGAGCGCATGGAGAAGGAGGTGAGAAAGGGGACTGTAAAATTGCAAGGTGGTATAGAGGAGTTGACGCTGGGAGTAGAACAGCTGACAGTGGGACAAAAGGAGTTGAGGGACCAGGTAAAGAAGAACACAGCGGTAATAGAGGGTTTTAAATCAACACAGAAGGAGATGAAAAAGGACATAGGGGTAATTAAAAAAGAGTGTCAGACGGTACATGAGGACCTGACGAGGAAAATGAACGAGGTGGTAGAGGTGATGGAGCTTAAAGAGCGGGAGGTGCGGGAGCACATAGAAAAAAATAAGGTGGAGTTAGAGGAAGAACTTAAGGGGGCGCACGAGGAGATGGAGGTGAAGCAGAAATTAGAAGAAGTGGAAGAAGGGGTGAGCGAAATTAAGAAGCGACGGAGAGGGGATAAGAAAGAGATAAAAGAGGAAGTAAAAGAATTGGTCCAAAGTCTGTGTTCGGATCGTGATGATGTGCTCATTAACCGGACGAGGGATTCGCAGGTGATGGAGGAGAAGCGAAGAGAAAGAGGCCCCGGTGTCAGTGGTGACCAATATGGTCGTGCATATGATGCGCCAGGTGATTTAATAAGCTTGCGGGTCGAGATGGACCCGGATGTTCGTGAGAGGCCAAGAGTGAGGTGTATGGCTGGTCCGGAGTGTATGGAACGAGGGTGCGAGCGAGAGGGTCCGGTGATGGGAGAGGTGTGAGGTGTGAGTGAGCAAGGTTGTGGTGGTATGGAATGGGTAGCGGGTTGCGGAAGCGTGACCCATGCATCGACACCAACAGGGGTAGTTTTTAGAGGGACAGGGGAGGCACGGGAGCCCCTTGGGGGTAATGTACTGTGGGGGCCCGGCCGGTTCGGCCCCGCGCTGACCCCGCAAGGGGTGACGCACGGGGTCCGGCAGGCGGGCAACGACTCACATACGAGGTGGTCCCACAAGGTCCCACTCGCGCCGTATGACGGCAAGAGTGATCTACGAGCGTACCTGGCGCAGTTTGACTGTGTGTGTAAGGGCAACGGTTGGGGTGAGGACGAAGGTGGAGTACACCTGGTGGCCGCATTGCGCGGCGCGGCGGCGGAGGTGCTGACGGCATTACCACCGGGTGCTCTCACCCTGCCAGCCCTCCGCGACGCCCTAATTAATCGATTCGGCATTGAACAGCAGAGCGAACTTGTTAAAGCTCAGCTCGCGCTGCGAAATCGCAAGCCCCAGGAAGCCATCGGGGAACTTGCCCACGACATTCGCCGCGCAGTGGGGATCGCACATGCTAACATGGCAGCGGATTCCCGGGAAAGCCTGGTGCTGGACCATTTTATCCAGGCCCTCCCGGATATTGAGCTCCGGCAACAGCTCGCCATGTGGCGCCCGCAGACTCTGAGCCAGGCGGCTGACGCTGCAGCCCGTTGGGAAGCAGCGAGGCCCCTGGCCTGGGGGAGCGAGCGCCACGCAGTGGCGGCCCGCCAGGTGGGACCCCCGATGGAGGGAGGACCCCCTAGGGGGCCCGCGCCCGACGTGAGTCCTGACCTGGCGGGCATGGTCCGGAGGCTGGTGGACCAGCGCCTGGCGGGACCTGGACCATGGCAGGTGGCCCCGGAGGTGGCCCGCGGTGGACCACGAGCGGGTAATCCAATTCGGACCTTCAGGGGGGAAATTTGGAATTCCGGAGACAAGCACCTTATCAGGTGAGGTGCTATACTTGCAACCGTCTGGGTCACCTGGCGCGGCACTTTCGAGCCACGCGCCGGGATGATCCCCGGTGGTTGAGGTCCTCAACTCCGCCCAGGGGGGAGCGGGTTAGCCGACCCCAGACACCCCCCCGCCAGACCCCCGGAAACTAGAAGGTGTCGGGCACGTAGGGCGGTGTTCGGCAGAAGAGGATGGAGGAGAGCCCTCATTGACGCGACAGATCATTTATTGTGGCCAAATTGGAACCGGTAGCCTGACAATCAGATGCAAAATTGCCGGCGTGGGGGTAGACGCCGTAGTGGACACAGGAGCTAGCGCCACGATCATCAGCCCTGTGGTCCTTGATTCGAGCGCAGGTGGCTGGGATAAGATCCAGCGCCTGCAAAATTATAGTTTGCAACTTGCTACCGGGGTAACGGCCCCGATCATAGGGCGTGGTTCTGTGACCCTCAAGTTAGGGTCGGTAAGGAGGGAGATAGATGTTTGGGTGGCGGAGGTGTGTGACCCATGTTTAATAGGGTTGGATTTGTTGACTGCCAGCGGTTGTAAAATCGACTTGTGCCGGGGGATCCTTCAAGTGGGAGTAGAAGAGCTGCCATTAGGGGGAGTGAGCACGGCCAAGAGAGCAGAGCTGGAGGCTTCCGAGGCCGTGACCATTCCTCCAAGGGCCGAGGCGATAGTGCCGGCCCGATGGGCAGCTCGCCCAACATGGCAGGAATCCTGCGGCCTGGTCGAACCGGTGGCAGCGCAGTCCATACCGGGTTTAATCGTGGGCCACACCCTTGTAAAAACGGACGGACCGGTAGTGGACGTCCGAGTAATAAATATAAGTACAGAACCACGCACTATAGTAAGGTTCACGAGGGTAGCTGGCTGCACCCCAGTTGAGGAAGTCGCGACAGTGAGGGGCGAGAACGTCCAGCCGAGCCGGCCCCAGGGGGAGCCTTCAATAAGAAGTAGGAATTGGCCCGATCCCATTTCCGAGATGGTAAATCGGAGTAGTGTAGAGTTGGGAGGTACCGAGAGGGAGGCCTTACACAAACTGGTTGGGTCCCATTTGGACCTCTTCTCCTTGTCCACCGAGGATATTGGACATACGGGCCTGGTGAAACATCAGATCCACACCGGTGAGGCCCGGCCTATTCGTCAGGCCGCCCGACGGCTCCCTTGGAGCAAGAGGGCGGAAGCTGACGAGCAGGTTGAAAAGATGCTCGACGCAGGCGTGATCGAGCCCTTGGGAAGTCCTTGGATGTCACCTGTTGTGCTGGTCAAAAAGAAAGATTGGACCACGCGGTTCTGCGTGGACTATCGCCAGCTAAACAACGTGACACTCAAGGACTCATATCCCCTGCCAAGGATTGATGACACCCTCGATGCCGTTGCGGGCTCAAATTGGTTCTCAACTTTGGACCTCAAGGAGTGGGTATTGGCAGGTGGAGATGGATAGGGCAGGGAAGGAGAAAACGGCATTTTCCACAGGTAAGGGACTGTATCAGTTCACTGTGATGCCGTTCGGTTTGTGCAACGCCCCCGCCACCTTTGAGAGATTAATGGAACATGTGCTAGGCGGCATGCCATGGCAATCATGCCTGGTGTACCTGTATGACGTCCTAGTACATGCCAAAACGTTCCCCCAGGCAGTAGCTAATTTGGACCAGGTGTTTAGGTGCCTCCGACAGGTAGGGTTGAAACTGAGCCCCAGTAAGTGCACCTTGTTTGCCAAGGAGGTGGCCTATTTAGGCCACGTCATCGGTCGCGGGGGGGGTAAGAACAGACCCAGGTAAAATTTCAGCGGTAGAGGAGTGGCCCGCACCACGTACCCTGAAGGAGGTGCGGGGGTTTTTGGGACTCTGCTCCTACTACCGGCGCTTCGTGGCGAAATTTGCGGAGTTGGCTCGGCCCCTTCACCGCCTTACGGAGAAGGGGACGAGATTTAATTGGACAAGGGAGTGCCAGGAGGCCTTCCTACAATGGAAGGGGTGTTTGACATCCGCACCCCTTCTAGCTTACCCCACTAGTGACGGGACATTTACCCTGGACACGGATGCAAGCCAGGAAGGATTGGGTGCAGTTTTGTCACAGACACAGGAGGGCGTGGAGAGAGTGATTGGTTATTATAGCCGGGCCTTGAGTAGGCCCGAGCGAAATTATTGTGTCACTCGCAAAGAGTTATTGGCTATGCTGGCTGCCATGAACCATTTCCACCCGTACTTGTACGGGCGGAAATTTTTGGTTAGAACTGACCATTCCTCCTTGCAATGGCTCCTTCGGTTCCAGGAACCGAAGGGCCAAATTGGAAGGTGGTTGGAAAAGTTGCAGCAGTACGATTTTGATGTGGCCCATAGGGCCGGGAAGGCCCATGATAATGTGGACGCACTCTCTCAGCGTCCTTGTCTGGGGGAAAACTGCAAATTTTGTGCGAGACACGAGGAGAGGGAACAATTGGGCGATTCGGACCCGATCCTCGTTGTCCGTGCAACCCGGGTGAGAGGGCCAATTTTGCCACTAACCGCAGATGAGGAATTCGGAACTTTGGCTTGGAGCGCGGCCCAGCGGGAGGACCCCGTACTGGGACCGGTGCACGAATGGGTGAGATTTGGGCAAAGACCTAATGGGGAAGAGGTCACCCCCCTCGGGGCACAGACCAAGGCATATTGGGCTCGGTGGAAAACCCTGGAATTGAAGGATAACATCTTGTATCGCAAGTGGGTGGAGGTTCCCTCTGATAAAACTTCCTGGCTGGTGGTAGTCCCAAATAAATTTAAGACCGATATATTGCAACAGGTGCATGGTACCCGCCCCGGCGGCCATTTGGGCAGGACAAAGACGACATCGCAGGTACGCCGGAGGTTTTATTGGGTGAATATGGGGCGCGACATACAGGACTGGTGTCGGAGATGCGACGCCTGTACTGCCAAAAAGGGACCAGCACGGAGGATGAGTCCCCCCTTCAAATACACCAGGTGGGGGCCCCCCTAGAGCGGGTGGCCATGGATATCCTAGGCCCACTACCCCGCACCCGCCTAGGTAATAAGTACATCCTCGTTGTGATGGACTACTTCACCAAGTCGCCGGCGGCCTACGCCCTCCCCAACCAAGAAGCAGGGGTGGTAGCGCAGGCCTTTGTGGAAGGATTTGTATGCCGGCATGGGAATTCCGCAGGAGTTGCACACCGACCAGGGACGAAATTTTGAGAGCAAATTGCTAAAATATGTGTGCAGTCTCCTGTCAATTCGGAAAACAAGAACAACGCCCTTAAGACCTCAATCTGACGGGATGGTGGAAAGATTCAACCGAACTTTAATCCAACAACTGGCACTGTTCACCGCCACCCGTCAGGATGACTGGGACGAACATCTCCCTTATTTGCTCATGGCCTACCGAACCAGCCAGCACGGGGCCACCGCATGCAGTCCAGCGTTGCTTATGTATGGGCGGGAGTTACGGGCTCCCGCCGACTTGCTATGCGGTCCCGTGCCAGACACAGTGGTTAACCCGCCGAGGGAGGGGTATGCACGTCACCTAGAGGAAGGCATGGAGCTAGTCCATGCCTTCGCCCGCCGCCAACTCCATCTGGCGGGGGAAAAGATGAAGCGCAGGTATGACCACCGGAGCCAGGGGAGTCAGTACACTCCGGGGATGAAGATTTGGTTCTTCAATCCCCGGAGGAGGAAGGGTAGGTGCCCAAAACTCACCTCTCCCTGGCAAGGCCCGGGGGTCGTCCTGTCGCAAGTCTGTGACGTGGTAGTAAAAATCAAAATGGGGCCACGAGCCCTCCCTCGGATCGTCCACGCCGACCGGATAAGGCCTTACACCGGCGAGCAGGCGCCTCCGTGGATTGCCTCGGCTTTAGATGCCGAGGCGGGACCCAGTACCTCTGAATAAGGGGGGCTTATTAGTGCCAGAGGACTGGGGGATTGATGAGCAATGGGCCCGGTGGGTAAGGGTGGCATCCCTGCCACCCTTCCCATGATGGGGGCAAATGCGCTATAGTTTATGGGGTGGCTATGACAACCGAGCCAGAGAGGGCTTGGTTATATTGATAGGGACTAGAGGTGACTATAAGTGACAAGATTTAAGTAGGAGACCTGGTACCTGTAGTGGGGACATAGTAGCTTAGTGTTTGATAATGACGTGGGAGCGCCGAGTGTAAGGGAAGACGGAGGAGCGCGAGTTTTAGAAGGGAGTAGACAGAGCAGATGATGCAGTGTGAATGGAAGTGCTGGTGAGCAGCTTCAAATGAGGCATTGGTGAGGCAATGCTCCGAGGTGTGTGTGAGTGTACAAGTGATGAATGAGAGAGCATTGTGGATGAGTGTCATGGTGAGTAGTGAGTGTTGTGGATCAGCGCGAATGTGCTTGGGGGAGAGAAGGGTGCAGGCGGCACCAAGTATGAGAGCACAGGTGTGCAAGTACAGGTGTGTGGAATATATGGAGCAGAGAATGAGTGGTGTGGAGAGAGTTGGAGTAAGTGGTACGGAGTGGTGTGCATGGTGCGAAGGTGTGGATGGGGGAAGAGTGGACCCCTTTCAGGAGTACCCGGGGAGGGTAGTTTAAAGAGTAGTTAGAAGGTATAGGTAAATTGTTGTTGGATATTGGCATTTGTGGTGCGGTTGCAGAATGGTATTGTGGATGGGTGCATTGGTGTGGTGAAATTGGCTGGTCGTGTGGCCTGTTAGTATGAGTGTGAATGGTTGGGCACTCCGCCACTGTTAGATGTCGGCCAGGTGAGGCCGCAGGTGGGCTCTGGGAGCCGTTAGTGTCAGTGGGTGCCTGAGGATCCCGGGTGTGGATCGGGCAGCCCGTGCCAGAGAGGGCACCGAGGGGGTGAGAGTGCGAGAGGGCCTTCCCCAGTTAGTTAGGTTAGGGTGAGGAGCAGGTGAGCTCGGTAGGCAACAACAGTGGTGGAGGTGTGCAGGTGGGCGGACCTGCTGGGAGCGTCACACGACCCAGCCACCGAAATTGTGCGGGAGCACCGAGTGTTGAATCGGGGAGTGAGACCCAAATTGATGGTGTGCACCACAGATGGTCAATGGGATTTTGGTTCTTCGAACCACATAGAGTAATGAGGGCCAATGGTTTGGCAGGAGAAAGACCCCGGGTAATGTAAAGTTGTTAAAGTCATTTAGGAAATAGTTAGGATTGATGAACCTGTTGCACCATACGCAGCCACTTACCTGAGGTGATGATGATGACTCCACACCTGTGTTTTCTTTGTTTTGTGTTGCAGGAAATGAGAATTGCTGTTTGGATTTGTGAGACGCATCACGGCGTGGATGAGACATTGGGGTGATTCCATCTCTCCCTCCTTAGGAGGGACTGATGATGAATTGGTGATGGCAAATTTTGATGTTGAGTTGGAGATGGCAAATTTTGATGAGAGTTGGAAATGGCAAATTTGATTGGTTAGGAGGGAGAGAAGACGAATTTGGTTTATGGGAGGAACGGGGAAGACAGTAGGGACGTTTGTTGATGTGTAAAGTAGATGTTTATGTGTAGTGTTGTGTTTTGTAGATACAGTAAGGGGTAAGGGAGGGGCAATGTAGGTTCCCTGGTGGGGGGGGGGGGGGGGGCGTACGTTAGGAACGTACCTGTCTCACCTGGTTCCCATGTGCCCCCAGTGTGCATTATCTTATATTGCATGCACTTTTGCGCCCTTACCACCTTACTCACCTGTATTCTTTTGTCTCCCACCTCCGAGGATCTGGCTTTGGGGCGGAGAGAGAGGAGAGAGAGGTGCTGGCTACGCAGTTGTGGGCCTGTACTTCCGCTGCTTGCTGCCTGGATCGGTACACCATATGGACCGCAATTTTTGTGGCCGCCCACAATGGACCGCAGTTCTTTTGCGGTCAAGCACCACCCATTGATGGACCTCTGGGTCAACATGGCACCTATGCCATACAGGTGAACCACTTTTAGTTGGCCCCCCTGACGGCCACAATTAAGAAATGGACGTGGTTGGTGCCTTTCTTTATGTCTAAATAGGCCAGAAGCCAGAAGGCGAAGTGCACTCCATGAAGACAAGACCAGCGGCAGAACATCGGCCGGCTGTGACACAACCGGTGACCATGGACACTTGGTTGTGCATTTTTATTGAACACTTTATTGGTGCACCGGATGGTGCTGACTGTGCATAATGGGGTGGTGCTTTTGGTGCTTGGAAGGGGTGCTCTGCACATTATTAAAGGCCGTAGGGCCACAGGGCACTTGTGGGTTGGTGTATCGAGGCTGGCATGCATGCTCTCCCTATGCATAACATCTGCATGTGTTCCTCAAAGAACAGGTCCTGGATCGTAGTGTAAATATCAGTGTAGTCTTGTATAAATGATGCTCCCTACCGGCTGTATGTTTAGTTTGAGGATGCTTTCCGCGATTCAGTTATCCTGTGGGTGTGTTTCTGTTAGGAGAAGGGTGCAACGTTGCAGGGGGGACATATTTACTCATTTGTGAACATCTGTAAAACTGTCGCACTCAGGGTTGAGTTAATAGTAGAGGGAACTACATCTGAGTGCCACACTAAAGTAGGTAAAAATTTATCGGGTCGGGCCGCCCCGAGGTCGAGAAGGGTGCAGTGTTGCGGATATGGGATTTGCATCCATCCATATCCGCTTGTAAATATTCCCCTATTTCCTCAATACTTCCCAACTCTCCCCAATCCCCCAATTCCCTAGTCCCATTTTCTGTAAACAACACTCTGTAGACCCGACCTCCCCCTATTTCCCCCATTAAATGTCGCATCCAGGTCCACCGCATCTCATGTAGACAACTATAGGACATCTTGCTAGTTATTCTTAGTCTATGTCAGTTAAGGATTCGTTTCCATTAATTCTGACCCTTCGTTGCACCAGAATGTGATTGTATGGCACCGTTAGGAAGTTTAGGACCTCCCAATACCTCCCCGCAGCTCTTCCTCACAGTTCTCTTCAGCAGCAACAACAACAACAACAACAACAACAACAACAACGAGCGCAGGGAGTGCGCGTCCTCACTTCGGCTTGGTTGGTAGGAGTGGTGGAAGGACACCAGGCCTTCCCAACGAGCCGCCATCGGACATGTGCTCGACGGGGTTACCAAACAGGGGCAGAACATGGCTCCCTGTCGGCTCCTCGTCAAGGGCGGAGCCCGGTAACCCCTGCACCCAATGGAAGCGGCGGACCGGCCCCAGTTGGGGCGGAACCAACCAGCCGAGGGCGTGTCACTCCCCGTTGAGCATGCGCAGTAGAGAGAGAGGTGACGTCAGATGCGCGCTGAGCTTGAAGCAAGAAAGACGTACCCTCCGAGCGCGGTGAGACCTCTGCCGTTCAGTGAGACCTCCCTGCATCTTTGGACTGTGCTTTATCCTGTCCCCGAGCCAAGGTGCACCTTGTGCCATCGATCTACCTGTCCATTCCTGCCATCACCCCTGTGTGAGTCTGCCTTGTCCGTTGTCCGTGGTCTGTCCTGGGGATAAATAAGCCTGTATTTAAGTGCCCATCTCTTCTGTGTTCTTTACCTCACTCTACCTTGTAATCTACCCCTTTTCTCCACACTGTAATTACACCTCCTCCGGAGGTCTTGAGAACTGTACCCCCTTGCGTCGTTTCATCTTTCCCAGTCGTCGTGTCTTTCTATCATTGATTTAGCATAGCGCGATTTGGCCAACGTTATAATCGGGTTGTAGCTTGTTAATGGTTCGAACTACGGGTTACTAAACCCGCTCGGTAACCTAAAACCGTAGCTCGAACGGCCGTCTCTTCCCTGTCTCACGACCGAGCGTTGCACTCAGTCCCGGGAAGGCCCATTCCGACTTTCTGGCCCGAATACCCTGGCGGCGCTGCGGGCGGGAGAGAGCGTTGGACGACCAGGAACGGAGAGTGGTTAGTAGAAGGAACGGCGGGTTGATCTCCGCAGGGCAACGAGGAAACCCTCTCCGTTTCCGTAACAATATATATGTACTAGCAGAAGTACCCGGCATTGCCGGGTGGGGGAAGGGAGGGGAGGGGGGAAGGGGAGGGGAACGGGGGGGGGGGGGTGGGGAGGGGAGAGGAGGGGGGGAGGGGAGAAGAGGGGGGGTGGGTAGGGGAACGGGGGGTGGGGAGGGGAGAAGATGGGGGGGAGGAGGAGAGGGGGGAGGGAAGGGGGAAGGGGAGGGGAGAGGGGAAGGGTGTAGGGGGGGAGGGGAGGGGAGGGTGTAGGGGGGAGGGGAGGGGAGAGGGGGAAGGTGGAGGGTGTAGGGGGGAGGGGGAAGGGGGAGGGGAAGGGTGTAGGGGGAGGGGAGGGGGAGGGGGAGGGTGTAAGGGGGGGGAGGGGGAGGGGGAAGGGGGAGGGTGTAGGGGGGAGGGGAAGAGGGGGAGGGGGGAGGGTGTAGGGGGGAGGGGGAGGGGAGGGGAAGTGGTAGGGGAAGTGGTAGGGGGGAGGGGGAGGGGAGAAGGGGTAGGGTGGTAGGGGGGAGGGGAGGGGGAGTCAAGTCGGAAGTCATTGTCGTCAATTGAATGTCGCATTTATTTTTTATTCCCTGTCAAATGGCATTGGTCCCGCATTCCGAACCCGGAAGTCGGAAGTCATTGTCGTCAAAGTTGAAAAATTAACGTTACGAAATACGCTGATGATGTCATAATTTTAAAATGCGAATTTTTTTTTAATTTTAAGGTGTGCTGTAGTTGCTCTGAGACGTACTGATTCCGAATATGCCTTAGTTTTGGTCTGCGATGAGTAGTTCTCGAGTTATAAGAGGACAAACAAACAAACATACTTTACTGTTTTATATAGATAGATATACACACCAGGTGGTCCAGAAACACTGGGCACATTTTGAAAAAGACACCTGCAAACAAACAACTATTATTATTGTTATTTTGTGCAAAAAAAAACATGATTACTCGTGAATGGATGTGACCGCTTCAACACGCACATGCATCACGTGATACGCAAGAGGGTGAGGTGCATCACGTGATTTGGATCGGGATGAGCTTTTCTCACTGTGCTGCACGCGTTTGTCTTTGCATTAATTCAGTTCATTGTGAATTAGGCGTCCTAATATGACGGAGGATATCTTGAGACAGAAAATTTGCGCTGTTCGCTTGTATTCTGCTGGAAATTCGGCTGAAGTTCACAGACAACTTTTCGAAGAATGTGGTGTAAACGCAATTGACAGAAGAACCATCGGCATAATAAACAAGCAGTTTGATGAAACAGGCAGCATTCTTCCTAAATAGTCTGGCTGTTGACGGTACCAAAACAGGTATGCCTCACACTGTTCAAACTGAGGAAAGCAGAGCAGTCATTCAACAACAACTCGACAGTACTACACCATTATCAACTTGGCGTTTACCAAACATCACCAACATAAGCCGATCATCGATTCGAAGAATACTAAAAGACCTTAATGCCAAACCATACATACCCAGATTAATTCACCAACTATCTGAGGATGATTTTGACAGGCGCGTTGAGGCATGTGAGACATTGCTCGGGTTATTGGATATGGACAATGGTTTGCAGAACAGGATCTTGTGGTCAGATGAATCCAAGTTTACTTTATCTGGTTCTGTGAATCGTCATAACAGTGTGATATGGGCAGTAGACAACCCACAATTTACTGTTGAGCACCACGTCCAGTGTCAAGCTTGTGTGTCCGTCTGGGGCAGGCATTTCTTCTGGAGGCATTGTTGGACCAATATTTTTCAAAGAAAATGTGAACGCTGCAAATTACCTTCTAATGTTGGAGCAGCATGTATTTCCACTTAATGATGGCCAAATGCGGTTCATGCATGATGGTGCGCCTGCTCGTTATGCTGCCAGTGTACGCCAGGGCCTTAATTTGAATTTTACAAATGGATTGTTCGCCGTGGTCCGGTTGAATGGCCACCGCAGTCTTGCGATATAACACCCTGTGATTTCTTCCTTTGTGGTTTTCTCAAACACAAAGTGTATGCGAGGAATCCTATGATCCATAGAGACCTGAAAAAATTCATCCGTAATGAGACTGCTGCCTTAACGAAAGAAACATGCAGAACTGTGTGTTAGAGTGTTTCGTCATTGCTACAGCTATGCATAGACAATGAAGGAAAGCAGTTTGAACATTTGAACCAATCCGTTTCATGTATATTAGACTGACTGGACTGCTTAACGAGTAATCATGTTTTGTTTTGCACCAAATAAAAATAATAAACTTAGTTGTTTGTTGCAGGTATCGTTCTTCAAAATGTGAGCGGGGTTTCTGGACCATCCTGTATGTATGTATATATATGTATATATATATATATATATATATATATATATATATATATATATATATATATATATATATATATATATATATATATATATATATATATATTGTACATAGATACACATATATCTTCTATATAAGAGAGCCGTTCGCCTGTCTGTCTGTCTGTGTGTCGCCATTTTTCTCAGAGATGGCTGAACAGATCTTCGTCAAACTTTCAGAGGTTCATCAGTGACTGATTGGGACTGTTTTAGGCAAAAAAAGTTCGCTTTTTGGATTTTTGGAAAATTCCTCTATAGTGCCAAAGCCTTTTTGATTAAAGACAGTTATATACAAGTACACATACACATAAATAAAAACAAAACAATTACCAGACATTTGAACACAAATAATCAAACAATTCCGGAAGCGGTTGAAGTTGGTGGTAAGGTTTCTTCTTTTTCCTGATGTCATCAAACTTAACTCAGAAACGTGATCAACGGTACATTCACCAGCATACAGTATATTCAACGAAAAGGTAAAATGATGATTTGACATTTATGATGGATTCTGATTTGGATGTAATTGCTTTTCCATTACATTTGCCCTCATTTCAAATATGATGTTTCTTTTTCACTTGAGCAACGCCCGGGTACGCCAGCTATAAACGCTTCTATACTTTACTCGGGGTACAAATACAAATACAACTTTGTATGGGTGGGGGGGGGGGGGGGTGGGGGGGGGTAACATAGGCGATGTGGCCGCGGCCTCATGCGGGGGTGTTGGAGACTGGGAGAGGGGCGTAAATTCTCGATGTAAATGTGTGCCGTGTAGAGCCACCTGGTGATGGGGGCAGAGGGTATGACAATTTCCTTTTTTTACCTGGGCAACACTGAGGTTAACACTCTTCGCATGGGTAAATTTTTCCTCCTTCCCTTGCCCCCCCTCCCCCAAAACGGAGAGGCCTGTCAAAGACTCCCCCTCCCCCCCCAAAATATATATTTAGTATATCTTTCTCCTCCCACTCTCCCCTCACCTCCCCTTCCCCTTCCACTCCCTTCCTCACCCCTCCTACTCCTGCCTCCCTCCTCCCCCCCCCCCCCTCCCCAGGCACTCCTGCTAGTATATATATATGTATATATACAGTATGTATATATATATATATATATATATATATATATATATATATATATATATATATATATATATATATATATATATATATAGGCGTTTGGGATTATACACTTTTAAAGAAAGAAAGGCACTTCCAACCAGAAAGTAAAACCATGGTTGGGATTATATATTTTTAAAGAAAGAAAGGTGCTTACACCCAGAAAGTAAAAGTAGATTTACTCCGCAAATTTGAGCGTATAAGCAAGAGAAGACCCGGTCACAGGTGACATTTCACCTGCTTCAAAGCAGGTTTCCTCAGGCCAATAATCACTTTCTGGTTGGATCGCCTTTTTTCTTTACAAGCCCAGATTAATTCACCAACTATATTTCCCCCATACCTGCAACAGACAACAAATAGTCTAACAACGGTGTATCCAGGCTTGTTTGATACTTTATTTGAAGAGGATAGTATGACCTGGGTTAGGATACCAGTTAGCAGTTAGAAAATAATGTAGGTATTAAAATTATTTGACTTCAGGCAGTGACAGCTGCTTCGTGAATGAATTGGGTTAAAAAAATTAAAAAATCGGCGAACGGCAAACCATGAACCAATAAATTCCACAATATTGTGCCACCTTCAGTCGAACGTCAGATATTGACAGCACGTTTTCTATATTTTTTTTATTCCAAATAGCATCATTCATAATTCCAATCACAAATTAATACTATTGTATTAATATATCAAAACATAATGTTAAATTACGATTGTATTGAGATATTATCAACTAGCAAACCGTTGTCATGTGTTCACTTTTAGATTCGGTAGTAATGTCCATGTCGATCGCATTTCAAAATCATAATCATATTGAGGAATTTCTGAAACCACCTACCTAACTTTCGACACCCGATGAGACCCCAAAACGTTTCAAAGAAGGTTATGGTATTTCCTTTTCGTAAAATATGCAACTTTAATGGTTACTAAATGCTGTCACTCTGTCATGTGACTAGAACCTCAGCTCTGATTGTATACGTCCTGGGGACACACGGACCTGTAGACAAATGCTGTTCTAAAAATGCTATGCCCTAAAGAAAAGTATATAGAGTGTGTGTATATATATATATATATATATATATATATATATATATTATATATATATATATATATATATATATATATATATATATATATATTGTTACGGGTCGCGGACAAGATGTTACTTTGGGCCGAGCGGATGGTCAACTGCGACCGTTACAGGATCCCCGATTGGCCCGACTCCCCCAACGTTGACCAGATCGCACCACAGATATTCAATTTGGAAACCTCTAAAGCGACCGAAAGAGAAGGAAGAGAGAAGAAGACAGAGTACGGAGGAATAACAGGATTTATTATACACACAAGCAAAAAGAAGGAGCGATCAAAGTTATTTACAAGCGATGGATGGAAGAAGCAGTCACACAGTGAATCGTTAGCTTATACTATTCAATTTACTTAACCCCAGGACAATGATTAGGACAGACGACGTTCACACTTACACGGGGGAAATTGCAGGCAGGAATGGCGGAGGTGGGTTGCTGGAGAGGGAGGCAGGGTCAGGTCCCTGCAACCGGCAGGGCTGGAGGTAGCAGCTCCTTTTTGGCGGGAAAACCCTCGGTCGCGTCGACGCTGCTGATGCTGCGGACGTCACGCGCTGGCTCGGTCACTCCTGCTCCTCTCCTTCTGGTGGAGCCATCTCCCTCCTCTCAGCGTGTCTCTCCAAAGCTGGTGTCATCCCCAAGTACCTCTCCTTTTTGGTTTGGAGCATCTCTCATCTCTCATCTCTCAGCTCACAGCTCACAGCTCATCTCACAGCTCATCTCTCCTCTCATCTCATCTGCCGAAGCAGTCCCTTTCAGTCGCTTTTATTACTCGGGTCGGAATCAAGCCGCCGGCTGCGAGGGCACGCCTACCGGGTCGCTCACCGCGGTGCTGGTTGGCTGTTAGGGCTGTCTGATTCCCCCTTTGATCATGACGACGTGCCACGCCTGTGAGTTGGCGGCTCCTACCCCCCTCTTCTCCGAGATTAGCACATGGGCAATGGCGGCTTGCGGGATTGAACACCACTCGCACCACTTTTGAAAGGAACTTTGGAGAGCGGAGATGATTGGGGAAATTGAAAGGGGCCTACGCGTATTTCGTTTGATACAATGCAGAGTCAATCTAGTGGGAAACACATATTTAGCCTACATAGAATAAGGAAATAAGCTATTTAAAAAGATATATCGTGGCCTGTGTGTAAGTTTCATGGAATTAACTAGGAGGACGGGCTGCGACCATTATTTACATTACGAGGGTGTTACACACAACAAAACCATACTTTTCACATTCGTTACACTTTCTCAAAATTGTTACACTTCTCAAAACCGTTACACTTCTCAAATTCGTTACAATATATATACAGTAGATTGCATGTATAGTGATCTGAGGCTCATGGTGGCAATGCTTGTACACAAATCGCATTCAGGGCTAAGTTAAACATCAGAGTAGTTTTCCATAAATTAATATTATTACTGGACAATGCAGAAACACATATATGCTGTGTGGAATTTGAACCTGGGTTCCTCGCAATACGAGTGCGTTGTACTGATGGGAATGATAGCAGACCAAGCCCAGGAGAACATCAGCATGCGATTGAAGCATGCTCCAAAATGCTGCAGAATGCAAAAAGAAACATGACCATCAGTCATGGATGAACAGTGTGAAGCAGGCATCTGCAAAACAGCTGCATCCATTATGTACAAAACAAAGGGCAATGATGGTGTTGATGACAGATTGGTTGTCAATAGGAGTATCAACGACAAGCTTGCATGGAAGCCAAGAGCATTTCAATGGATAAAAGTTTAACCATGTGAAGGATACGAACATGATCTTGCCTGGGCCATGAAGCACAGGTAGAGCACATATGTGTCTGCAATCTGTGCTGCAATCTGTGCTGCAATCTGCAATCATGCAATCTGTGCTGATAGAGCATATGTGCTCTATCAGCACAGATAGAGCACATATGTGTCCATGAATCTGCATGGGTTATGGACACAACAACACATTGTCAGTGACAACAAGAGCCTAATGGCATGTCAGCTTTGTTACATTGTAGTTGTCACAGGACAGGTGGGCAATTGAGATGTTTTCTCATGGAATCTTGTTTGAACCTGGATTTTATATAAATAGCAAGATATGGGTCTGAAAACCACATTGTCCTGCAAGCCAGAAACATCCTTTCAACTAAACTTCAACATTGATTGTTGACAATTTTAATTTTTACCAACTTGGGGTAAGGTGAACGGTAACAAATAATATGGGCCTGGAATAATTGTGATAACTATCATCAGAGGATATTCCATGAGCATATACTTTCATGAGACATTATCCAGACTGTGGTCGTGCCATTTTCATGCCATCATACGCAATAGTGCATCCTCCAAGGTGACAATGTGCAATGTGCATCCACACCACGCTGTAAGAATAGTGAGCATTTTTCTTACAGACCAATGGTATTCAAAGCCTTCCAAGATTTGCAATATCTATGGTCTGCGTATCCCAAATAAAATGCTTGGTTCTCCAGGGAAGGGTACTTCATCATTGCTAAATCCCTCTGACCGTCTGATGGAATCACAACCTGTTTTGAGACTTCTTGTAATCGCCCTAATGTCTGAAAGAGAGCCATGGGAAGACTGACTGATGAAAACTACTCCTCTCCCCTCTTTTTATTCGTCAGTTTGCTGTTCACATTACCTCCGTCCACCGAATGTTTTTCCCGTCTCTCGTTTTGTTTGTTTGACTGTCTGTGAGCGGAATATCTCAAAAAGTTGTGGACAGATTCGGACGAAATTTGGTTGACAGGTTCAGTGTGTGACAAGGATGAATCGATTCGATTTTGGTGAATATTTGGATCCAGATATGAGATAAGAAAACATCTACCATATAAAACACAGTCCGTTTGTGTGTTTGTGTGTTTGTACAGATGTCTGTCCCCTGCATAGGGGTAGGTTTTAAATGCCAATCTTTTAACACGAATGTGTTTGCTCTGGTCTTTTTTTTGAGGATAAAACAAATTTGAAAAACATTTTCCATAAAAGAGTAATTATGTCTGTTCTATTGGAATTGTAGACGGTGCCTTGCAAACCGAGCCTCAAGGGTGGTGCACAGAAGCTTTTTAAAAACAAGACCGAAAGTCTAACCGCGGCGCAGCAGGGCTTGTTTGATACTTTAGTTGAAGAGGATAGTATGACCTGGGAGGGGATACCAGTTAGCAAATAATGTAAGTATTAAATTATTTGAAGTACTCTAGGTCTCTAAGCTGTCTGTCACCATGGAGGTGAAGAGATTACATTGAGACACTGGTTTATTCTATATGTTGGTCAGCACTATCAAAGTGACCTCAGCACATCACAACTGTGCGTTACAGAATGAGGTGTTTTACGGCGGCCGAAGTGCAAATCCTGCCACCAACCTCCTTGAGAGAGGACCCAGTGAGTTGGTACTCATTTTGCCGACCTCGGAAGGAAGACAGGCTGAAGGCTGAGTCACCCCACCTGGTGTTAATTCAACACCTGCCCAGGATTCGAACTCAGGACCCTCGGATCCCAAGCCATTCACCCTAACCGTTAAGCCAACACCAAGTTTTAATTATGTATGACCTGGGGGGTATGCACCCTCTCCACCCCCTCGCCCCCCCCCCCCATCATATATTATAACGCTGTTGTCATAATTTCATTTCCCCCCAATCATTAAGTCAAGTATGATATTTTGCCCCAATCAGATATATGACGTAATATATGAACGTTCCCTAAAGGGTGTTTTTTGTTTTGGGTTTTTTTGTATACAAGATCGAGGCTCGTGTAAGAGCTAACATTAATCACAAAAAAAACAACATAAAAACATAAGGGAGCGGGACAAGATGGGGAGAGAGAGGGAAGCACACAAGTACAACAGTAGAGAACAGGGACATCGGGAGATCTGTGGGAGGGAGAGGGCTTGGGGGGAGAAGGCATGGGAAGTGAAGGGGGGGGGGGGGGCGGCGCAGGTTGTGGGAGAGATATAAAACACATGGACACTGCTAGGACTTCAAGGAAAGAAGTCGGTATTTAAAAAAAAAGTGGATCTGGGGTGAAATTAGCCCTCTGGAGTCTACTATCAAGGAGGCGGTAATTGCGCGGTAAATTTGAATGCGGTTAGAGCCGATAAATTCGGCTTGTAGACATTTCGGCGCATGTGTGGAGCTGATAGAATCGGCTTGTAGTAGACTCCAGAGGGTTAACGGGGTAGAAAAGATCAAGGTTTTGGATGGGGGTGAACACCTGTTTAAAAAACCTGGAGGGAGGAGTGGGATTGAAGAGAGTGAGGGAGTTTGTTCCAGAGGCGGGAGAAAAGAAACATAACTGGCAAAACATAACTGGCATAACTAGTGTTGAAAGAAACATAACTGGCAAAGCCAAATGGCATTACATTCTACCTTTCAGAAACGTAATTGTCGGCTATAAAACTCACCCACTCTGGAGGATAAATATGTGAGAGACATACATACGGAGAGACAAACGCTGTAAACACAGGAACCAAACATCTATGCCGTAAAAAATCGTGTTTAATCACGAATTTGCCAGTTCTAAAAGCCTCTTTGCGAGTTTGAAGAAAAGGAAGAAGAGCCAATGTATTTGTATTCACAAAGCAGTTTGAACGGAAACATTTGTTATTCTATGACAGAAGAAACCCTTTAGAAGGACACGGAACGAGCATACAAAATTATATATACAGTTGAAGGAGCTATGCTCCAACGCGAGTCGGAAGGATTGACGCGACCAAAGACGGAAATTCGTCTGAGTTACTTTATTGCACGTATCAAACTCGGGTACTCTGAAAAGCCCGTTTATCGGGCAGCAATATATATACACATTATGCCGGAGCGTTTGCCCGGGAAAAGCGAGACCGGGCATGCCCGGGCGTCAAGGGCGAGTCCTGGAAAGGCGAGTCTGGACCTGCCCGGGCATCCTGGGCGAGTCCTGGAAAGGCGAGTCTGGACCTGCCCGGGCATCCTGGGCGAGCCCTGGAAAGGCGAGGCTGGGCGTGCCCGGGCGTTCTGGGCGAGTCCTGGAAAGGCGAGAGCAGGCATGCCCGGGTGTCCTGGGCGAGCCCTGGAAAGACGAGTCTGGGCATGCCCGGGAAAGACGAGACCGGGCGTGCCCGGGAGGCTCGGGCGAGCCCGGGAACAGCGAGTCCGGGCATGCCCGGGAGAGGCGCGTCTGGGCCTGTCCGGGCGGCCTGGACGAGTCCGGCATGGTGATTGCTCCTTGGCCGCGTCCTTGGTAGGTGCAAGGCGATTGTGTACACCCAGCGGTAACCGCTACACAGTAGTGATATTTTGCGAAGCAATAAAAACTAGAACGGGCACTCGGTAGAGCGCATACCTTCGCCGCAGCTACTGTTCTGTACTTGGCATGGGAGTGTAGGGAACAGAACAGTGAACAGTTTGGTGCTGATTTCATGCAAATCGGATAAGAATTGACCGAGTTATGACAAACAAGATCGGGCATTGAATTCTGAACATTTTGGCATTAGTTGCATGCCAATTGGATAAAAATTGACCGCGCTATGGTAAAAATACGATTTTGACCTTTTCGTGACCTTGACCTTGACCTTTGACCCGATTGCTCCCAAAATCTAATCAAATGTGTCCCGTATAATAACCAATCATCCCACCAAATTTCATGCAATTCGGTTGAATACTTTTTGAGTTATGCGAATAACATACACACACACACACACACAGACATACAAATAAATACACAGCGATCAAAACATAACCTTCCGCTTTTGCGAAGGTAATAAAAATAAACTACACAGAAATACCACAAACAACAACAACAACCACAGCCACGAAAACAATTGAGTGTTATAAAATAGCCTTATTTTCACGTGTTTTACTTCATGTGTTTCACGTGTTTGTTTGTGATTCACACTGAATGACAAATGTAAAGGTAGAGCATGCAGATTGTGATACATGACAGGTTTAACTAGAACGGGCACTCGGTAGAGCGCATACCTTCGCCATTGCATGCATTGCAATTTGCATGCATTGCATTGCTACGCTAGTGTAATTACGCTCATTGCTAGCTTGCTAGTCATTACGCTCATTACGAAAAATACGATTTTGACCTTTTCGTGACCTTGACCTTGACCTTTGACCCGATTGCTCCCAAAATCTAATCAAATGTGTCCCGTATAATAACCAATCATCCCACCAAATTTCATGCAATTCGGTTGAATACTTTTTGAGTTATGCGAATAACATACACACACACACACACAGACATACAAATAAATACACAGCGATCAAAACATAACCTTCCGCTTTTGCGAAGGTAATGATATGTCCGGCCTGAACGGCATAGGAATCAAAATGGCGGTGTGTGGAGTCAGCCATCGTACCGCCGTAATTACGTCACATCACCCCTTTAATGTGACCATATCCTCAGCTCTGATTGGTGTACGTTTGAGGGGGCATACATACATACATACATACATACATACATACATACATACAGTACGTACATACATACAATCACTGTTCTCGACGGCTTTACCCTTTGGGCTGCGCCGTAAAAATACTCGTGTTAAAACCACTTGTATGACCATGCATTCTGGTCCTTCGGGGACAGGATGCATGTGTTTTGAATGGCCATGTGCTTCAGCCTTGGGGTTGAAGTGCATGTGTATGCTAATGGGACAGTCTTGATCGACGGTGTGCCTTGGCCGTGGGGTCAAGGTACACGTCCAAGGCTGTTTAAATGTTTGATTTTTTACCTTTTTTATTATAAAAAAGGCAGGCCAAAGCGCTGGCCTCAAAAAGCGCTACGCCGTAAAAATAACAATACATACAAGGCACAGTGAGGGTAAATTCGCTGCACATGATGTGCAACACTCGCAGAGTAAAACGAGTGTTCATGTATGTCCGTAGGATGTATAAAAAAAAGAAAAGAAGATATTAACAAACCTGACACCAGCCCAAGGCCTCTGACTTTGGCACACTCATAAGCCTGCACTGTTGAATAAACTGTTAATCTTTGTTCCAATTCCAAATTGAATCAGTTCATCTTTGGATCAAATATATATAATTATACCAAGTTTGGTCAAAACCCCATGACTGGTTCACAAGTTAGCTCGGTGACAGAATTTTTACCTAATGGGACGTCTGGGATTTGACCTTTGACATCTTGACCCCAAAATGTAATTAGTTCATCTTTACATCATGAAACATACCTGTACCAAGTTTGACTTGGATCCCTTTGGCTGTTCTCTAGTTATAAACCTATTGCAGACACTACCTTTGTCCCTCTTTATCCGAAAATCGAATCATTTCATCTTTGCATCATTATACATACCTGTACCAACTTTGGTAAAAATCCCATCACTGGTTCACAAGATGAACCTCATTCACCTCATTCAAGATGAGGAACCTCATCATTCACAAGGTAACAGGATCTTTACCGAGCATGACGTCTGACCTTTGACCTCATGACCCCAAAATCTAATCAGTTCATTTTACCTTATTATACATACCTGCACCAAGTTTGATTTAGATCCATTCAGCCGTTCTCAAGTTATCGGGGTAACAAAAACCTATCAGATATGGACGGACGGACGGATGGACAGACAGACAACCCGAAAAACATAATGCCCCTGGCAAATTCATCAGCAGAGACATAAACATAGGGGCAATACCCCTGGTGCTCGCCTGGTAGAATAAACAGTATACTGCACTGACAAAAGGTATTTTAAACCAATTTCAATGGTTGCTAGAAGACAGGGCAGCATGTAGAATCATACTAACATAATCATAAGACTTTAAACAAACCAAAAAAATTACCTATTTTGGGGGGCAAGCCATCCCACCCCCGCCCCCCCCTCCCATAGACCACCTTAGATACCGATTTTTCTAACGACAGGAATAAACTTTGGTACAACACAGGTGATTAAGGTTGTGGTCAAGTTTCATCAGAATTGCTTGTGTAGTTTCTGAGAAGAGAGCAAATACCTATTTTGGGGGGCAACTCCCCCACTCACCCCCCCCCCCCCCTCGTAGATCCCCAAATGGGCAGATTTTTTTAATGCCATGAACAAACGTTGGTACATCACGGGTGATTAAGGTTGTGGTAAAGTTTCATCGAAATAGTGTGTGTAGTTTCAGAGGAAAAAGCAAATATGTACCTATTTTGGGGGGGTCAAACCTGGATCCACTTTGATCCCCGTTAAACCCCTTTAGACTCGATTTTTTAAATTCCGTGAACAAACTTTTCTCACAACACAACAAATAACATTTGTGCCAAATTTGGTCGCAATCCCATCAGCGGTTTCGGAGAAGAAGTTGCAAGTGTTTACCGACTGACGGACGGACGACGCGCCATCGCATAAGCTCCCCTGAACTTCGTTCCAGGTGAGCTAAAAAGTGTAGGTCGTGAGGATCTACGGGTGGGGAATGGCTAATTGTTGAATAGGAGAAATCGAGCTGCAAAGGGATCAAGGGTGAGGAGGAGGTGGGGACACAACCTAAAGGATGAACCGAGGAAGACGTTTGGCCATCCGTGTTTATTTATGCAATAATAGGAAACAGCTTAACTGAATCGACATGTGAAGACTTTGTTACATCATACCAGGAGAACTGAGATGCGTTACTAATGCAATGAGACTCGCAGCAAGTTCATTGTTGGTTTCACTTGATAAATATTGTGACTCACTGGTAATCCGAGTGTTGTTGTCATTTGGAGCCCAAATGAGATGTGAACGGCTTGACCTATGAACCTTTCCATCATTCTGATAAAGTCTCTGCTTTTACAATACCGGGCCTGACCTCAATGGTGCGTTATTTGGTGTTTTCCTGCCACTCATTGCCATATTCTAATTAACTCACCTTAGAGATAAAGGTAGGACATGCCAGCCCTCCTTGTCAGACTGCTGTGGGTACACAATGATAAGCTTTCTGCGGAAAACATGTTTCGGGGTTAAGGACATCTCACTTTGATGTGCTTTACAATTTGCTATTTGATGTGGATTGGAATCCAAGCAGATACATTTATACCGAGAAACCGTGCCATGGCACAACATCAAGGTTGGTGGACTTGTCTAACGTTTTGCGCAATTTGATTTTGTGAATGGTGTTAGAAATTGACCGACCATAAATAAGAGAGGATGGGAGATGGGAAGGAGCTGGGAGAAAGGGAAAGTATGTTAAGAGGAAATTAAGGTTTTAAGTGGAAGGGATGGCTCTCTCTTTGTGGCGATGATGACCAAGTCAAGCCTGCTGGGAGAATAGCTGCGGTGATGATGACTTGTATACAAAGGCAAAAGAGCCACATTGGCATCCACAGCATGGCTATCATTGCAGTGAGTACAGGTGGGAGAGACATGAGGATGTGCATGGTACATAAAGCGCTGCAGTGGATACAGGTGGGAGAGACATGAGGATGTGCATGGTACATAAAGCGCTGCAATGGATACAGGTTGGAGAGACATGAGGATGTGCATGGTACATAAAGCGCTGCAATGGATACAGGTGTGAGAGACATGAGGATGTGCATGGTACATAAAGCGCTGCAGTGGATACAGGTTGGAGAGACATGAGGATGTGCATGGTACATAAAGCGCTGCCGTGGATACAGGTGGGAGAGACACGAGGATGTGCATGGTACATAAAGCGCTGCAGTGGATACAGGTGGGAGAGACATGAGGATGTGCATGGTACACAAAGTGCTGCAGTGGATACAGGTGGGAGAGACATGAGGATGTGCATGGTACAATGGTACATAAAGCGCTGCAGTGGATACAGGTGGGAGAGACATGAGGATGTGCATGGTACAATGGTACATAAAGCGCTGCAGTGGATACAGGTGGGAGAGACATGAGGATGTGCATGGTACAATGGTACATAAAGCGCTGCAGTGGATACAGGTGGGAGAGACATGAGGATGTGCATGGTACACAAAGTGCTGCAGTGGATACAGGTGGGAGAGACATGAGGATGTGCATGGTACAATGGTACATAAAGCGCTGCAGTGGATACAGGTGGGAGAGACATGAGGATGTGCATGGTACATAAAGCGCTGCAGTGGATACAGGTGGAAGAGACATGAGGATGTGCATGGTACAATGGTACATAAAGCGCTGCAGTGGATACAGGTGGGAGAGACATGAGGATGTGCATGGTACACAAAGTGCTGCAGTGGATACAGGTGGGAGAGACATGAGGATGTGCATGGTACATAAAGCGCTGCAGTCGGTATAGGCCTATGCGGGAGAGCCCTGAGAACTGTGGCGACTCTTCTTCGATGACTCAACTTGCATCTCAATATATGTTTTCGGCTCTTTTCCATTTCTGGTAAGTCCACTGCATTAGTTCGGCTTTTATATCTTTACATATCCCTTCTCTCTTCCCTCTCTCATGTTGGATGACCAGACTGGATGACCTTTGGACACAACTAAAGTTGTGGACCCACTGTTCAGATAGGATCTCTGAGTGAAGGGTAGAAACCTTGGTGATGGAACATTCCCCGCTAGTTAGCTGGATGGCTGTTGAATGGAACAGTCAGTAAGTTGAAGGAATTCTTTTTAGATCTCTGATTTTTTTTAAATCTAACCTGAAGGCTGCACTGCATCAGCTACACAGCCATGCAAATCAGCAGCCACTTACTGTGCACATATTAATGAATACATTGGTATCTGAATCTCCTCTGCATCTACTTTCTCAAAATCTCTTTCCCTTTTCTGCCAGTACATATCCTCAAATTACAGTGCCTTCAGAAAGTGTTCACACCCCTTGACTTTTTTCACATTTTGTTATGTTACAGCCCGAACTTAAAATGGATTGAATTGAGATTTTTTGTCACTGATCTACACATAATACCCCCATAATATCAAAGTGGAATATTTATATTTTAATTTCTACAAAATAATAAAAAATGAAATACAGAAATATATACCGTAATTTACATACAGTGCATTCAGAAAGTATTCAGACCCCTTTGCCTTCACTTTTTCACATTTTGTTATTTTGCAGCCTTTTGCTAAAATCGTTTAAATTCATTTTTTCCCTCACCAATCTACACTCAATACCCCATAATGACAAAGAGAAAACAGGCTTTTAGAAAGTTTTGCAAATTTATTGAAAAGAAAAAACTGAAATAGCACATTTACATAAGTATTCATACCCTTTGCTATGACACTTGAAATTTAGCTCAGGTGCCTCCCATTTATCTTGATCATCTTTGAGATGTTTGGGATTTGGGGAGTTTCTTGCATTATTCCTTGCAGATTTGCTCAAGCTCTGTCAAGTTGGATGGGGAGCGGCAGTGAACAGCAATCTTCAAGTATATACACCGATTCTCAATGGGATTCAAGTCTTGGCTTTGGCTGGGCCACTCAAGGACTTTCACGTTTTAGTTCTGAAGCCATACCAGTGTTGCTTTGGCTGTATGCTTGGGGTCATTGTCCTGTTGGACCGTAAACCTTCTCCGCAGTCTAAGGTCTTTTGCACTCTGAAGCAGGTTATCCTGAAGCATTTGTCTTTATTTGGCTCCATTCATTGTTCCCTCCATCCTTACAAATCTCCCAATCCCTGATCATGCTGAAAAGCATCCCTATAGCACGAGCGGTAACCCGTGAAAATCACGGGCATAAATAGTGCTTATGTTCATACAAACTAACTTGCCCTTCCTCTTACTTTCCGCTTCCTTTCAAAATAATTGTGTCAGTGGCACCAGCATTCATTCTGGCGGATCTCCTGAATATCGCTTTGTATTCAACTGCAGTACTGGTATTGTCTCTTATAGTGTGGTTACTGGTAAGTATCCCCTTTACATTTCTGATCGCATTTATATTTGTATTAAAAGGCGTAGCATGCCTCTCGAGTCGCTGTGCGTCCGGCACAATTCGGAACGTCTTCTTCTTCTCCTCGGTATCAAGTGCAGCGTCTCACTGTGCGTAAAACAAAATGGCGCGAGTTATTCAAAACTTTTCACTGATTTTCAGCTTTTATTCCACACTTATAGACATTTGGAGACATACAGTCACGTGAAAAAGTAAGTACACCCCATGTAAAGTTTTGACTTTTTCAACATATTTCAACATACAGCTATTTGATCTTCATTTCAACAATATTGATAGATAAAGGTGATATAATATAACAAATATCATGAAACATTTACATTTTGTAGTCAATTGTATAATTTAAATAAACATAAATGCAAATTTCGCATGTGGAAAAAGTAAGTACTTCCGCGGGCGCCTATTGTCTCTACTTCAGGCTTTGATTGTAGGTTTGGCATCTTAAGTAATTGATGTGTTTGACTAATCCTTTGAAAGATATAATTAGACTGCTGCTGGTTTTTTGAGTGGAGATCTGGAGATGAGATCCATTTTCGATCAAGTGATTACTTTTGTTGTTTTTATACTCTGCTTAGTGCAGATGTGATGCTGGTGATGTTATTTTGATTATCATTGCTGTGTGAAGAGCATTGATGAATTTATTGATTACTTTTGTTGTTTTTATCCCCTGTTTTGAGCAGGGTTCTCTTTTTCCACTCATTTGATTGGTCTATAACGGATGAAATAAATCCCTTAAGCTAATACTTGGCACAATGATTACTTAATGGTTGTTCACCTGAGCATCCCCACGGCAATAGCCTTCCCCAGATCTCGGAGTTATATGGACAGTTTCTTGGACTGGACTTCCTGGTGGAGTTTTTGCTCTGATATGCACCGTCACCTGTCGGACCTTACATAGAAAGGTGTGTTTCTTTCCAAAGCTATATCCATTCAATTGAATTGGCCACATGCAGACTGTTGTATCCAGGACTCACGCGAAACGCACTTGCTTGTAACATCAACGGTTTGATCAGTAACTTGCAACACGGCACAGCAGCCATTATGCCACAAAACCCCCGAGTCCTCTCAGCTCCTCCCACTCTGCAAAACCAACCATCACTTGTATTTCCCATGATGTCACTGCCGTTTCCCCAACATATGAATTATAACGTGTGAATTCCCAACATGAATTACATGTGAATTACAACATGTGAATTCCAAACATAACATTTCCCTCCCTTTTTAAAAAACAATTTGCCAACCACATAATCCTTCATCCATGTGGGCTGTTGCTTAGCCCTTTCAGGTCGCTGAACAACTTGAGGAACCCTTGGAGGTGCAGGTGTGTCTGCAAGCCCGTTGTCAATAACTGTTGGTTGCTGCCAGGAAAGAAGAGGAGAAATGCTTCCCTGTCCTTGCCCGACTGGTGATACAGGAAGCTTTATCAGGTGATTTGCATGCCATTGTGATCCATCGTGCAGGCGATAGGTGGCTGCTCCCAATCTCTTGATGATTTGCAATGGGTCTGACCATCGAGGCTATAGCTTATTGTGACGCTGAGGCAGCCAAACACGCACCCAGTCCAGCTCCTGTAATGTCCGTGGTCTGGCCTTTTAAAACTGGTCAAACCTCAACTTAATATGCTGCTGCTGAGTCTCTACCTGCAACCGTGTAGCTGGCGATGTGGGATTACCTTTGGCAAAGCTAAGGCGATCGAGCGGGAGTTGTAGTTCCCTTCCCAGCATCAGTGACGCTGGAGATACTCCTGTAGTTGTGTGCTTGGAGGCACGGAGGTGTACGAGTGTTTGCAGGAGAGCTGCTTCAAACTGCCAACCTTCCATCAGGTAAGCACGGATGTTTGTCGTTCTTTAGCATCTAGTTGAGGCGTTCCACACTTCCATTAGCTTGAGGATGGTATACGGCTGTTCTGTGCTTGATGGCTCTCTATGCTTGGTAAGTTGTAAAGTTAGCAGAAATGAATTGGGGCTCGTTGTCTGTGTTACTGATATCTGGGAGACCCCACCGGGCAAACAATGAATTAAGCCTTTGAATAACCGATTGAGTGGTGACTGCCCCTAGTGGCAAAGCTTCAGGCCACTTTGAATGGAGATCATACACCACAAGAAGGTAACGGGCATGGGCTAGTGCACCATGCAGTTTTCCACAGAGGTCCACCTGGAGGTGTTGCCAAGGTGCGGATGGCCACTGCACCGGTGTTAGAGGGGCCAGAGTTGGTGGAGAGGATTTTCCGCTGAGGAGACATGCAGTGCAATCTTTGACCATCAGTTAGATGTGATCGATGGTGGGCCACCAGACAATGTCCCTGCAGTGCTGTTTAACTTTCACTACTCCAAGGTGTCCCTCATGTGCCATTCACAAAACCTGTGCTCCAAGAGATGCTGGAATCAAGGTGTGGTGACCCCTGGCAATACAGACATCCTCCCAGCAGGATAATTCTGCCCTTACTCTGTAGTACGGTGGTAACAGCTCACCTTCCACATTGGACGGCCACCCCCTCTGATGTAAGTATGGAGTGTGGTAAACAGAGCGTCGTCCTGGGACCCTTTCCTAAGCAATTCCATGGAGACGCCAGTGGACAGGGGTGCCTGAAGTAGTTGCACGAGATCAGGTTCAGTGTCTGTTACCTGCTGAATCGTTGATGGTGAAACTACTGCTCAACAGGTCTGCATCTTTGTGCTGGCGGCCCAGAGTGAATTCTAACGTAAAATTGTAAACTGATTCAAACGGTCTGCCCACCTGAGTAGTCAAAAGTTTATGAGGGGTTTATGACCTGAGCCGCTGGTAGTCAAAAGTGCTGTGAGAGCTTGATGGTCAGTTCGCATCGTGAAGGCTCTGCCGTAGAGGTAAAGATGCCAGCACTCGCATGCCCAAATGCATGCCAACGCTTCCCTCTTACTCACTGAGTACTTTTGTTCAGCCGGAGAGAGGGAAAACCAACTGCTGGTGGAAGCAAACGCCACTGGTTTCTCAACACTATCATGAAGCTGTGACAGTACAGCATCCAGTGACACCCCGGAGGCATCACAGGTAACCATCATGGATGCTGTGAGACTGAAGTGCGCTAGTGTGTGGGCAAAAGTGAGCTGATGCTTAAGTGTCTACAGCGTGGCTACAAGCCGTGGTCCATTTCCAAAGTACATCCTTTTTGAGGAGGTGGTGTAGTGGGGCTGTAGTAGAGGCAAACTGTGGCAGGAAGCAGAGGTAATATGTGGCCATACCCAGGAAGGATGCCAGTTGAGATACTGACTGTGGGTCCGGAAGAGTATGGATGGCATCAACATGTGATAAGATAGGAGTGATTCCTTTCCCTGAGTGCTTGTACCCCGCAAAATCGATCTCTGGAACCCCGAGGAGGCATTTCGCAGTGTTGAGTGCGACGCGATGGGCAGAAATTTGACGAAGAACCTGCTGTAGTCGAGCATAATGTTGAGGCTGGGTGGCACCATGCACCACAATATCATCCAAGTAGATTGACACCCCAGGTATGCTGACTAGGAGAAGAGACATTATTTTCTGAAAACATCTAGGAGCCGAGCGAAGGCCGAAAGGCATGCCTTGTAAAGGAAACCCCCATGTGCGTGACAAAGGCTGTGAGGTCTCTGCTGGCTGGTGCCAGGGGCACTTGTAAGTAACTTTGCTCTAAATCCAGTTTTCTGAAAACAGTGGAGCCATGGAAATGTGTGGTGAGTTCTTCTGGGGTGGTCAGGGCATATTTATTCGGAAAGATGGCTTTGTTCACTGCCTGGAGGTCTACACACAGTCGCAGCTCCCCCAGATTATTTTCGTGCAATGACCAGGTTTGAAATCCAAGGGGACGCATTGATGGATTCAATGATGTCAGCGTCACAGAGGTGCTGTGGTTCGGCCGTGACCTGGTCCCGGAGGGACAGAGGCAACCTCTGCAGGGGTTGAATGACCGGTGCAACAGCCGAGTTAACTGTAGGCTGTACAAAGGCGGAGATGCACCCCAGAGCTGTAAACAATGCGGGAAACATGTGTTGCCAGATGGTCATGACCTGTAGGACGTCTGCACCACAGGAATCAGCCAGCCAAAAGTGAAGACTGTGGAATAAGTCCAGCCCCATCAGATTGGCACCCGTTGTTGAAAACTGAAGGAGCAGCAGTGTGGTTTTTGTACCACACCGGTAGGATGACCATTCCCAGCACAGTAATGTTGGTATTGCCCTAACCCCACAGAGCCACTGAAGTCTGTTTCAGGGGAATGCATGAAATATTTTTGTCATAAGTTGCCTTATTTAGAATCGAAACTTTGGCACCTGTATCAACCAGAATTAAAATGTAATTCACATAACATCCACAGGTTTTGAATGAAGTAACTGGCTGGGTCACAGAGTTGATTGCGACTCGTGATGAAGTTGCTGTGTGTGATGCGGTAGCCGATAGGACGGGTGAAGAGCAGCACCACCGGGCAATGTGGTGAAGTTTTTGGCAATTCCTACAACGTTGGCCATTTGCAGGGCACTCGTGGGACCAGGCTGCACGTTTCAATGATTCACAGTTAGTGCAACGCCGGGAAGTATTTTGTACTTTTTGTACAGGCACTTGTGCTGTTGTATCCCACGATGGCACTGTGGAAGTGTCTGCCAGTGTACACGCCACTTCCTCTTCAATTTGCTGTGCGATATCCAATGCTTTCCCCAATGATAAATCTTCAGATTCTAACAACGGGTGCTCCCTGAGCAGCACACAAGACGTTTTTTTTCAATGAGCTGATCCCTTAGTAACTTGTCCTGCAGTGCTCCACTAGCTCTCCTAATGCAAACACGTATTGGATCATTGACTCACCCGGCCGCTGAGATCGCTGACAAAACTGAAAGCGAATGAGGAGAAGACTCTGCTGAGGCCTGCAATGTGGAGAAAGTGCATCAACAGCTGCTTGGAATTTGTCGTTTGCAGGTTCCAAAGTAGAGAAAATCCGCTGGCCTTCCGTACCCAAACAGTGTATAAGAATGGCACGCTTACGTGGGGCCGCCGTGTCTTGTAAATCCAGCGCAATTAAGTAAGTTTCAAACGACTGATACCATCACCGCCATTGTACTGTGGGCTCATCTGGGACCGGCAGGAATGGTGCAGGTGGAGGTAACGAAATATCAGCCATCTTCGTCGCCAAATGTTGTATCCAGCAATCACGCGAAACGCACTTGCTTGTAACATCAACAGTTTGATCAGTAACTTGCAACACGGCACAGCAGCCATTAGGCCACAAAAACCCCCGAGTCCTCTCAGCTCCTCGCACTCTGCAAAACCAACCGTCACTTCCGTTTTCCATGATGTCACTTCCGTTTCTCAGGACGGCACTGCCGTTTTCCCAACATATGAATTATAACGTGTGAATTCCCAACATGAATTACATGTGAATTACAACATGTGAATTCCAAACATAACACGGACTCCAATCAAGTTGTAGGGACATCTCAAGGATGATCAAATGAAATTGGATGCACCTGAGCTCGATTTTGAGTGCCATAGTAAAGGAGTTGAATACTCATTGACTCAAGACATTTCAGCTTTTCATTTTTATTTATTTTGTAAAATTTTCTAAAATAAAAATCCCTTTTGACATTATCGGGTATTATGTGTAGATCAGTGACAAAAAAAATCTCAATTCAATCCATTTTAAATTCAGGCTGTAACACAAAAGAATGTGAGAAAAATCAAGGGTTGTGAATACTTTCTGATGGCACTGTATCTATCTCCATACTCCACCCTCAGTCCCCATTTTTGCCTGTTCACTAAAATTTGGCTGGCTCAAGTAATGGATTCAGTTCAAACCATGCAGAGAGCCCTTTATGCAAATGCAGGTTTGAATGTCCCTGCACAGTCTCAGATCAAGAGCGAGTGCTGGTTAATAGGGAAAAGGCTGGAATACATAACGCGAACGTACTGAATAAAATACCACCTGCTGGGCTATCAAAACTTACCTTGCAGAGACCAATAATGTAATGTCTACATGAATAAATGACCACCAAGAAAAGAAGCGCACAAACCTTGGTGGTGTAATCATTAGAGCATCCACTCTGAGTCTGGCAGCTCAGTTTTTCAAACTCTGGCTGAGTCATAGCAGAGACTTTAAAATGTTGTATGCTGCTTCTTTTCTTGATGTTCAGCATTTTAAAAAGGATGCAGCCCAGACAAACAACCATATGTTGCAAAAATTAGCACAGGCTTTGATGTGCCAAATGGTCTCCTTCTGCATAGAAGTTCCATATAAGGGAACTCTTCTTATTATTATTTCTTACTAGCAGAAGTACCCGGCATTCCCGGGCGGGGGAGGGGAGGGGAGGGGGAAGGGGAGGGGAGAAGAGGGGGGGAGGGGAGAGGAGAAGAGGGGGGGGGGGAGAGAAGAGGGGGGAGGGGAGGAGAGGAGGAGGGGAGGAGAGGAGGGAGGGTGATGGGGGAGGGGGAGGGAGGGGGAAGGGGAGGGGAGAAGAGGGGGGATGGGAGGGAGGGGGGAGGGGAGAAGAGGGGGGGAGGGGAGAAGAGGGGGGGAGAGAAGAGGGGGGAGGGGGAGGGGAGGAGAAGGGGGGAGGAGGGAGGGTGATGGGGGAGGGGGAGGGGAGGGGAGGGGGGAGGGGAGAAGAGGGGGGAGGGGAGAAGAGGGGGGGAGGAGAGAAGAGGGGGGAGGGGAGGAGAAGGGGGGAGGGGAGGAGAGGAGGGAGGGTGATGGGGGAGGGGGAGGGTGATGGGGGAGGGGAAGGGGAGGGGGGAACGGGGGGAGGGGTAAGGGTAGGGGGGGACGGGAGGGGAACGGGGGGGGTAGATGGGGGGAGGGGGTGGAGGGGGGAGGGGAGGGGAACAGGGGGGGGGAGAGGAGAGGGGGGGAGGGGAGAAGAGGGGGGGGAAGTACCCGGCATTCCGTGTATAAACGTGAGGGGGGAGGGGAGGAGAGGGGGGGAGGAGAGGGGGGAGGGGGAGGGATGGGAGAGGAGGGGGAGGGGGAGGGATGGGAGAGGGGTGGGAGGGGGAGAGGGAAGGGGGAGGGGTAGGGGGAGGGGGTAGGGCGCGAGAATCGTCGAATCGGCGCGCTGCTCTGCCACCGATTCAGATTCCGTGTATAATATTCCTCGCTGAAAAAAAAAATGGATCTAAAGATGAAAGAAAAAAAAACCTATGTGGTGTGAATGGCAATGTTCCTCGCTGAAATGTGAAAAAACGCAATCGCGCGGCAAGGTACATCACGTGATCGCTCTGAGCGATCGATTGCAACTCTGCGTCGTGTCGTGGGCGTGGCCAACGTCGCCTCATGCTCCCAGGTGATTGGCTAACTCGAGCTCGAGAGAGCCATAATGCACTACGTTATGGCAAAAAATATGGATCTAAAGATGAAAGGGAAAAAAACCTATGTGGTGTGAATGGCAATGTTCGTCGCTGAAATGTGAAAAAAGGCAATTGCTTTTCGCTCTGAAATACGTGCGAACACGTAACTGAGTTAATGGCGGCAAGGAACATCACGTGATCGCTCTGAGCGAATCAGCGCGATGCTCTGCGACCGGTCAGATTCCGTGCATAATATTCCTCGCTGAAATGCGCTGAGGTAAAAAATATGGTTTTAAAATATTATGAAATCAATTTTTAGGTCGGCCATGTTCTTACCAGGCTCAATGGCCATGTCTGTGCCAAATATCAAGTACGTGAGCCTCTCTGTTTAGGAGTCTATCGGTAACATTACACACACACACACACACACACACACACACACACACACACACACACACACACACACACAAACTGTGTTTTATATATATAGATTACTCTACATAATAAACACACAGTATCAGTTAAACTAAGCTTATATCCATGAAAATCACAAATGTTGTAACAACATTTATGCTACAGCATTAAGATCTAAGGAGGGAGGGCAGATGGAATGTTCAAAAATTTCGCCATTTTTCTGCATATTGTGATGGACTCTACTTATAATTCCACTGTGCTGTAGTTCTGTTACAATGCAATAATGCCATAATACTCTTGATTTATTTCTGGAACAACACATTTAGCACCTATGCTTTGTCCTGCTATATTATTTGGGCAAACAATAGCTTTTTCCATGACCAATCCAGACTATTACACCCATGTCTAATCCACATTTATGATGCAGTTCATAAAAAACATGAAAACCTCCAGCTCATCCAATGCGATTCGGCCATCGCAAGTGGAGTACAGTCTATTAATTTCTCCAATACAATTTCAGATAAAAAGTCACACTTTATTTTTATAGCTTCTACATGATTGTTCATTGGTAAATGTAAATATTGAGGGTTGTCAAAGATACACCAAAGCAATCCTTAACGATGGATGTAGGTACCAGTTGCCCAATTTTACGTACTGTCCCAAATTTTCAAACGTTTTGGGATCTGCCAGTATTTTTTATTCTAAGTTGGCCTCTTAAAGCCACCGTTGACTGGGCATCCTCTGTCATGCAAAGTCTTTCAATAGAACATCTGAAATTTTATCTGCATACAATTCCACAGCTTGTTGGAAGCAGCCTTGTAAGTTTATCCACAGCTTGATGGAAGCAGCCTTGTAAGTTTATTTGCAGATTGATGGAATACTGCTCACCCCGATGGGCAGGTGACCCTGCTTCACACATTGCTCAACTTGACGCCGTGGAAACGAAGGCCTTCAAAATCATTGGTATCTCCCGTGATGAAGTTGACTCTCCAGGCCTATTATTTTCACATCACAGACAAGTGGGTAGTCTCTTTGTATTCTACTGCCTCCTTTCTAGTCTTGCACCCACTGCCCTTTCTGTGTTCTGCACCTCTCCACCACCAACATCCCCACATCCCTCTCCAAGGTCTCTTCAATCTGCCAGTAATGCACTTCTGTTGAAACTCCCAAAATCCTGGCTCACTTCTCACTTTCACTCTTTCGTTCCTCTTTCTCTCGCCTGTGGAACCAACTTTCTCAGTCCAGTTCAATCTCTATCTTCCCTCCACGGCTTCAAGACAGCTGTTCACCAACATTGCAAGTCATTCCCCATCCATAACCATGTACTTTTATACTCTCATTAACCTTCCACAAGCCCAACTTTTCTGGGTTTCCTTTTTGTGAGGTTTCCTTCTGCTCCTGTTTCCTGTTTGTTTATGTTCCACCTTCTTGTTTGTTTGTTTTTGTTCCATTTCGGATTCTTTCCCACTTTTCCCTTTCACTTCTGTGATTGAGAGTTCACAATTTCATCCAGATTGTCACCTCCAACACCAAAGGAGGACAAAAAAAAAAAAGACTTTATATGTATTTATCAAAAACACATAAAGAATACTTCGGAAATGAACTACAAATCGCTGCCATTCTGCATAACTGAATTTTCTCACATGTATCGAAGCTTGGTCGAAATATGGTATTCGTATAACTTTATGTTAATCGTATAACTTAACGTTAAGCGTATAACTTTATGTTAATCGTACAACTTTATGTTAATCGTTTAACTTTATGTTAATTGTATAACTTTATGTTAATTGTATAACTTTATGTTAATTGTATAACTTTATGTTAATCGTACAAATTTATGTTAATCGTTTAACTTTATGTTAATTGTATAACTTTATGTTAATTGTATAACTTTATGTTAATTGTATAACTTAACGTTAATCGTAAAACTTTATGTTAATTGTATAACTTTATGTTAATTGTATAACTTTATGTTAATTGTATAACTTTGGTTATGACAAACTTCCTTGCAAATATCTGCTGCTCTTCTTCTGCTTCAATCGGTTCTTCTGATCATGTGCTTGTTAAAGTGGACATCTCTCTGCCCATTCTCAGAGAGCCTCCTCAGCGTCGAAGAGTCTGGCATTTCACTCAGGCCGACTGGCACGGGCTGCAAGCAGCCATCAATCATCTGGATTGGTCTCTCATCTCCACTGCCTCTGACATCAATTCTTCCTGGGAATTCTTCCAAAGCAAACTGCTCTCTCTCATGCACAGATTTATCCCATCTTGTCTTCAGTTGTCTTACCCTTCTTCCCGTCCATGGTACAATGAATCTTGTGGTGAGGCAGTTGCCCTGAAACAACTTGCCTTTGCCTCTTGGAAGGCAAATCCAACTGAAGGCAATCTCAGTTCCTTCCACCAAGCTCGGAACAAGTGTGTGTCTACCCTCAGGAGTGCCAGGAAGCACTGTCTCTCCACACTCAAGATTGAACTTTCAAACCTGTCTCCTTCCTCCAAATACTGGTGGCGTCTGGTCAAATCCGTTTCTGGTGTTTGTTCCCCTTCCATCCCCTCCCTCACCTCAAATGGCTACACAGTTGACACCGCACGTGACAAAGCCGAATGCCTCAACTCTGTGTTTGCCTCAAACTCTTGTGTCCCAAACCCATCTCTCTCTGTTCCCACCTTACCCATTCGAACCCAACTGCTCCTGGACTCTGGGTCCTTCTCTCCTGACAAGGTGGATAAGTTTTTGTCAAACCTCAATTCTGATTCTGCAACTGGACCAGACGACATCAGCTCATGGGTCCTAAAATCCTGCTCTGCCGCTCTATCTCACCCTCTCTCTGTTCTTTTCACCCTCTCTTTTGCTCAAGGTCATCTGTCAGCATCTTGGAAATCAGCAAACATTACCGCTTTACACAAAAAAGGTGCAAAAACAGATCCTTGTAACTACAGACCAATCAGCCTGCTCGCAATTGTCAGCAAAGTCATGGAATCCATCATTGCTTCGGATATCAAATCCTTACTCTTCTCCAATGGCTTGATCTCCGATCATCTATTTGGATTCAGACCAGGTCATTCTACTCTGGACATGTTGCTTCTGCTGTCTCAACAATGGATGGAGGTCCTCAATGCCAAACAGGAAATCAGAGCTGTCTCCCTTGACACATCACGTGCTTTCGATATGGTCTGTCACCCAGCTCTGCTCAACAAACTCCCCTCCTATGGTATCCATGGAAATCTCCACGCTCGGCTTGTGGACTTCCTCTCTGGTCGTTGCCAATGTGTGGTCCTGAATGGATTTCTCTCATCGCCCTTCCTGTTCTGGCTGGAGTTCCCCAAGGCAGTGTTCTGGGCCCTGTGCTCTTTCTGGTCTTCATCAATGATCTCTCCGACTCTCTGGAAAATCCTCTCTATCTCTTTGCTGATGACTCCACTCTCTGCCGCTCCATTCCTCATCCCTCAGATCGGCACTCTGCAGCCTCCTCACTCTCTGCAGACCTGGACAAAATCACAGACTGGTCAAACAAGTGGAACATGTCTTTAAATCCTGACAAATCTCACACTCTTACTATGTCTCTCCGAAAACACTGACTGGAAAACCCTCTCATCTACTTTCTCAACAATCCTCTCCAAGAAGTTCTGTCGCTCAAGCTTTTGGGTCTCACTATTTGCCATGATCTTTCTTGGGAAAACCACATTTCCAAGCTGGCCTCCAAAGCCAGTCACCGACTGGGCATCCTCCATCATGCGAAGTCCTACCTTGGCACACCTGAGCTCCTCACCACATACAAGGCTTTCATCCGCAGCTCAATGGAATACTGTTCCCCCCTCTGGGCCAGTGCTCCTGCATCACACCTAGCTCGGCTTCACGCTGTTGAAACCAAAGCTTTCAGAATCATTGGAATCTCCTGTGATGAAGCTAACTCCTAGGGCCTTTCACTCACTCACCACAGGCAGGTTGGTGGTCTTTTTGTCTTCTACCGACTCCTCTCCGGGCTTGCTCCCCCAGCTCTCTCTGTATTCTGTCCCCCAAATATTTCTACAGGTCGCACAAGATCTGCCAGCAACCCTCTTATGGTTAAACTGCCAAAATCTAGGCTCTCTGCTCACCTTCACTCTTTCATTCCTCTTTTCTCCCACCTCTGGAATAAACTCCCTCACTCTCTTCAATCCCACTCCTCCCTCCAAGTCTTTAAAACAGCTGTTCACCACCATCTCTTATCTTCCCCCATCCAAAACCTTGATCTTTTCTACCCCCGCTAATTTCACCCCAGGTTCACTTTTTTGAAATACCAAGTTCCTTCCTGGAAGTCCTTGCAGTGTCCTTGTGTTTTATACTTCTCCCACCCCTCCCCCCTTCCCACGCCTCCTCCCCCCTTTCCCACGCCTCCTCCCCCCAAGCCCTCCCATACCCCGATGTCCTTGCTCTCAAATGTTGTGTTTGTATGCTTCCCCTTCTCTCCCCATCTTGTCTACCTCTACCCTTTTTATATGTTTTGTGTGTCTGTTTGATTTTTTTGTGTGATAAATGCTAGCTCTTTCACGAGCCTCGATCCTGTATACAAAAAAAACAAAAAAAAAACAACTTTATGTTAATTGTATAACATTATTTTAATTGTATAACTTTCTGTTAATTGTGTAACTTTATGTTAATTGTGTAACTTTATGTTAATTGTGTAACTTTATGTTAATTGTATAACTTTGTGTTAATTGTATAACTTTATGTTAATTGTTTAACTTTATGTTAATTGTATAACATTATGTTAATTGTATAACTTTATGTTAATTGTATAACTTTATGTTAATCGGTTAACTTAACGTTAATCGTATAACTTAATGTTAATTGTATAACTTTATGTTAATCGCATAACGTTAAATCCGCAGATAATGAACACGCATATAATGTGAACTCACTGTGTGTATATGTGTATATATATATGTGTGTGTATGCCCTTCAAGATGGGAATTGTTGTGTGATTTGGGCCTGTATGACATATTCAAATCCAACATCCCACATCCAAAGCTCAGCAGCAACAATTGCTGCCAGAGATTATTCTTTCAGCAAGCGAGGCTCGATTGGGCAATACCACCATTATTCGAATTATTGTTGGATGGTTGTACTGTCGTCACATCACATGTACGAGCCAAACAGAAGTCTCCAATATAATTACCAGTTCAGAGCAAAAAGATATGTCATCATAGGCCAGAAAAAATTTCTCCAAACAGGGAGAATGAGTCCCACAGTGGATAACAGTTAAAGCAAGCAACTATATCACAAATTATCACTCAATTCACACAGAAAGTTTATTTATACGTTTGATGAAAAGGTGAATAACTGTATATCTTGGCACGTTGCAGACAGTGTAAAGAGTGTCCTCCATATATGCCACAACAGTCACCCATATTATGATGTTGAGATTCTATGAAAGCACAAGCCATCATAACATCAACATCTAGAACAGCACTCGGTAGAGAGCATATACCTTCGCCAGGCTGAACAGCTTGTGTTTTGTATCCCATTGATCGGCCGGATCTGCATCTGGACCTGAACCAAAATCAAATTAGCTCGTTCTTGTCAACTATCCAAACTCATCCACCAAGTTTAGTCATAACTTGTCCATTACTTTTTAAATATCATGTTATGTATCGCTTTTTGTCCAATGTCTCAATGGTGAAGAATCAATTAAAAATTATATAATTCCAGTATCCGAATCCATATTCAGATCTTCACCAAAATCGAATCGATTCGTCCTTGTCAGACACCCAACGGGTCCACCAAGTTTCGTTCAAATCCGTCCACAACCTTTTGAGATATACTGCTATGTATCGTTTTTGGCCCTATCTCCCAATGGTGAAGAATCACTTTAAAAATTCTACTAGCCGGATCCGAATCCGGATCTTCACCAAAATATAATCATTTCGTTCTTGTCAAATACACTACCTCTCTGCCAAATTTCGTCCAAATCTGATATACTTTTTTTGTCCGATGTTTTGTCCTTTTTTTTTCGACATACTTTTTGAGATATCTTGTCCACAGACGGACAAACAGACAGACAAACCAACAGACAGGGGTGAAAACATAACCTCCATCCACCTTCGGTGGCGGAGGTAATCAGCAAAGTGATGCTCCCATCGCTCCTTTGAGGGTACCTGGCATTTGGCTAAGGCTCCAGCAAACAATGGCCTATTATTTTCAAAAGGCTCAGTGGGATCTTTACCTCCCACCAGTAAATGCCAGAGCAGATGAGGTCATTAGTGTTATGTCGACTCCGAAAAGTTTATGTGCTTTATGATGCAACCTCCTTCCAGTAAGGCATCAGGCCCACAGTTTTGGTATCAAGCAGTTCCTGGACAAAGAGGTTTGCCATTTCCTTCTCAGCAGTCAGTCAAAGCAGGAATTTGCATTTTGTTCAGGATGCCGGCGATAACTCGCCTACTTTTCATGAAAGACACCGACCCGGATATATTTAACGTCCACCAACTATAAATAACAAATGGACACCCAGTTTGACCTTTATCCGATGGACTGTGCACATGTTGATGAAACACCAGGGTGGCATATATAGATTGGTCGGGATTCGAACCCAGGCTGAACAGCTCAGAGGCGAGTGCGCACACATCCCATACCAGACAAAATATGAACCCACAGCGAACTTTTTAATATTATGCTGTATTGTCTGATGTCTCTTCATTTCCAAGATGAGGTCAATTAATATATTTTTATGGCGTAACCCTAGGACAAAGCTGTCTGGAAAGCGTTTGTCTCTCCGTCAGATGTATGCATGTATGCATGTATGTATTGTTTGTATGTATGTATGTATGTCCCTTCCCTTCCACAGGCATTTTCAGGTTTATTCCCTTTTTAAAATTTCCCTGGAACTGTTAGTCCGATTGACACGAAATTTTCGCCAAAGGAGTGCATCCTCCTTTTGAAATTTTAAATGATAATTATGACGTCATGGGTCACGTGGTAGGGCATTATCTTGGAAAAACGAAAAACTGCACCTCGATATCACCAAAAGCACTACATGGAAAAAAATTTGAAAGGTGGCTCATTGTAAAGTACTCCCCATGGGATGATGCTAATGATGATGTCAAAGGTGCCATAGGTGATGTTGATGGTCATAGGTGATGGTGATGCCATAGGTGATGGTTGTTGATGGTCCCATAGGTGATGGTGCCATAGGTCATGTTGTCATAGGTGATGATGTTATGACGTCATAAATCGACAAGTAGAGCGCCTGATCCATTCGGTATGAAATAATATTGACAATAACTGCTGCCAATAATATTGTCCAGGCCATGTTAGGATTTATGTGTGAAATAAGCTAAGGTTAAGTCATTTTACACCTTTTTTTTCGTTTTGTTCCACTGCAAACCAAAGAAATACAGATGTGGATACCAAAATATTTTTTTATTTCAACAATTTTCTGAAAGAAATGGTGCATTATTTGAAAAAAGTGCAAGGGTGCCAATATTTTTGGCCACGACTGTATGTATGTATGTCCCTCACAAACGTCCACCAATTAGAGCTGAGGATATGGACATATGGCCAGTGGGCAGCAGATTCTCCACTCAGTAGAACAAAGCCTGGCACCGCCGTTGTTGGATTATCGGTCTTGTTTTCGTTTCCACTTTGAATCTCTACACCCCAATTGAAAATGGCAGTCATATCTTCCTGCTACAAAAAGCGACTGAGCTTCTTTGAATTATTTAGTAGGAAATTACTTTCTAAAGTCCTTGAGTTTGTCTTATGAAACGGTATTTTGAAAACAAACACAGTAGAGCAAACAAACTCAAGACTAGACTAACAAGAATGGCGAAATTTTACATGACGACAGAAGGAAAATGCCCTGCATACAGTGGGTTGTTTCTATGAGTTTCATTTCAAGCAATAATTGACAAAACAAGCAAGAGAAAAATATGAATAACTGAAATAATAATTGAGAGGATGAGATAGGACAGCAAAGAAGAAAAATTGAAAGTATGAAAAAGCTCCTGTCTGATGTGCGCAGCCTCAGCAACATTTTCAGAGATTAAGCTTCCAGAATCAAGCCTCAGAGAGCCTGCTAGACCAGGGCACAGAAACAATGACCAGGTGTTCGTCCGACAGGTTCAGGAATCTTTGTTTGGCTAGATACATCGAGGAATAAACACTGCCAAATGCGCACAGGATCTCAAAAGCAAATCGCCAGGACCGACACTTGATAGATCTGAACATTAAGGTAAACAAGTCATCGGGACCTTTTGTCACCTCGTTCTTGCATGAGCCTCAATTTTGTGATATAAAAAAAACAATCAGCTGATACTCTAGGTTCCCCACCTCTTGGATGGTTTGAAGAATATACATCTACAACATGAAAGCCAAATCCTGAACGAAATTTTAAATATCACGAACTCAAGCCAAGTTGCAGAGATGGTTACCGTGGCAACATAATTCAGCCAATCACAGTCGTGATCTAATCGGGTTGAGGTAATGTCGTGAGGAATCGATATCTGCAATATGAAAGTTCAAAGCTTTTTGAAATATCACTTACAAAAAAGTAAACGGACAGATGACCATTCCGTCGGTCAGTCGGAACTCATTTTAATGTTGTCCATGTCTGACCTTGTCGGAGAGGCAGGGGACAAAAACTTAAAGGGAAATTAAGTCTCTAAAGATTACAAAAATCCAACTGTGATGTCACCCTAAACAAAGGTTCCTGCCACATGAGGATAGCTATCCATAGGGAATTATCATTAAGGGATTAATCTCGGGACATGTGTAATGGTCACGTGTGTTTTCAAAAGTTTTTATAACACCAGGTGAACTGAAAACGGTGCACTGCCTGATAGGGATAGCTTCCGAAAGGCTCCCTCCGGACTCTGGAGACAAAAAGTATGAATGAATTTGAGGTAATAATGAAGCATCTGAGTTCACAAAGGGTGTAAAATGTTCTAACAAACACGAAATAGGATGACTCACGCATAAACGTGATGATATCTTCAACAAGGCTCCTGGTTATCTTGAAGAACTTCACCAGTGCTTAGTTACTTGTTTGTGGCAATAGCATCACACACGACTTGCTCGTTAAGTGGACAGAACAGAAGGCACGACTTGCTCGTCGATGACAGCATTGCATGGCCACCATTTATTGGATGAATAGTAACCACATAATGTAGGTCACGTTTTCTTGTTATCCCATGAATTTTACCATAATTTGCCAATCTTCTCCTTCGACATTCAGACATTGACCCTCGCTGACCTATCTAACCATTGTACTTGCAGGTTGCTTTGTTTCCTCCATTTTCCTCCTTTCCTTTTCGTTGATCCCTTGCTTCATGTGTCCAACTGTTCCTCCACTACCCCACTGTCAGTTTGTTACCTTTCTTCCATATGTCACATTGCGCCTTCCACGAGGCTCAATATTCAATATAATAGGAAGCCATTTGGGCAAGCATGCATGAAAACAAACTGGCAGCAGGACACCAGGCAGACTGAAGGTGCATGACAGACAGACAGATGCCTCCAGCTGCACTCTCAGGTATCATGGTCTGAAGCCTCCCCCCTCCTCCCCCCCACCCCCCCAAAAAAAACAAGGCGGATGATTAATCTTAATTTTGCTAATTTATGCCAATGCCATCGAGCTATAATTTGAAGCTTTTAATTGTGTTGCGTTTATGTAATTGCTGTGACTTTTTTTTCTCCGTGAACTCATACTGACACCAATCAATCATGTCTATTATATTTTTTTTCTACAAAAGCTCCACGGCTCATAGAATAGGTGGATGACTACTGGAAAGATGATTTCCATGGTTGAGTTTGAATTGCAGTTACCCACAGTCCTCCGAGGAAGACGTTAAACCGACCATTGCAAATGCTTAAACTACTCGTATATACATATATATCAGTCATAGCCGATAGCAGCCATCATATAAATATAATGAGGCCCAATGAGGTCTCTCACCCATAATTGGAGTGAACCACAAATCAGCTCTCACCTAAACAATTGTACCCAGCTGTGTTTAGCATTTTATAATTAACCCCTTTTCCTTCCAGCCAACAAAAACTGTATACAGCAACCAAGAAAGCGATACAAGGTAAGCCCTTTATTGTTTCAAACCCGACCTGGGTTCCTCTACAGCTGCAGACATTCACAAACAGCACATGTATGAGAATCTCAACGGTACACACACCAAGAAACCACCATACCGGTTTCAATACTTATTTGTAGTAAGGGAAACATATGAAAATCTGTTAACTAAATTGTTACCAAAAAATTTCTTCACCAATATGTTTGTAAAGGTGTGTAATAACATGTGTTAAAATGTTGAAGGTCAACTCCCGTGGGAAACCCAGAAAAAAAGCTGTTGAATTCGGGTACCGAAAAATTATTTTCGAGAATTTTTTTTTTTTTAAATCGGCCCTTAAGTAACTTATGAGGGGTCAAATAAGGGTTTTTCATGATTCTGAGTTGATTGTTAACATTTATATTTCACCACAGACACTCCTTTGTGGAAAAATAATTTCTAAATATATCTCATTTTCTACTTTGCAGGACATGGAGTCTAGCAATATGGATGAAGACGTTACTCCACCTGTGCTCAATTGCTTCATCTGTGCACGCTCGGATACACCAGCTGAAAGGCTCATACAGGCAACTCCAAAGGGATACTCAACTTTATTGAAACAAGCAGAAACTGTCGAAAATGTTACTGTTGTGGAACGTATGAAGGAGGCTCAAAAGGAAGGAAAACTGAGGTACCACCAGAAGTGTAAAAATGATCTGTACAACAACTTTGTTGCAACCACCAAGAAGTCAGCTCAAGCATCAAAGGCAGAGAAAGAGTCATCAAAGTTGAAGAGAAGACGCACTACTTGTGAGTTCAGTTCATCAACTGGCTGCAGTTCTAGAAGATCACAGTCAGTTGACCTCCTGTATAAGGATGTATGCATTCTTTGCAACCAACCAGCCCAGCTCTACAAAAATAATCCAGCACAAGCTAGAAAGAAATACAGAGTGCCAGATAATTTGACTGCAGATACACTGAAGGCAAGCTTGCTGAAGACAGCACGGAGTCGCGGGGATGACTGGGGCACTGAAGTCACTGGACGCCTGGAAGGGATCAACGACTTGGTAGCAGAAGAAACACTGTACCATTTGCGATGCAAACTTATGTTTGCGAGAGGTGACAGTTTGTCCAAGACTGATGAGGAAGGAAAAAGGAAGAGAGGACAGAGGAGTATTGATGAGGAGCGAGAGGCAGTTTTTATTGAATTCTGCGAATGGTTAGACTCAGAATTAGAGCATGGGGTAATGAACATGGACCAAGTCCATGAAAAGCTGCAGGAGTTTGATCAGTCACCAGAGAAGAGCCTTTCTTATTCAAAGCATTGGCTAAAGATAAAACTTCTAGAGAAATACGAAGACACCTTGTATTTCACAACACAGGAAAGAAGGGCAGATGTACTCTGTCTCAAAGATGGCACCGACAATATTCTGCGAGAGCATCATGCTAATCTTGACCATGGAGATGAGAAGACTCAGATCATAAAGACGGCACTCAAGTTCATATCCAATGATATTGCCTTGATTGATTTAGGTCCAAAGTCATACCCCACCACACACAGTATGACTGACATCGATAGTCAGCTGACACTTGTTCCTGCAAGCCTTCAGATGTTCTTGAGACCGATTGTCAATACAGACGAAAGAGTTGCCGTTTGGGGGCAGAATTTTATTAAGGCCTGTCGACCTCGGTCTGGAGTATTGCCACACCAAATGGGGCTTGCCATACAACTTGATCATAGATTTGGGTCAAAATGGATGCTCAACAAGTTCCACCGGCTGGGATACACTGAGTCTTACACGGAGACACAAAACTACAAATACTGCTTCCTTAATAGTAGGAGTGGAGATGATGTTCCAGATACTTCTGGCACTCTTGACACCATTGTGGAGGAAACCGATGAACAGATCAATGATGAGGTTGCGGTTGATGCTGCGCTTGAGGATCAATCAGTGATGACAGCCAAAGTGCCAGCCAGTGAAAGTGAATTGTCAAGTAATGATCAGGTGGTCTTTATGGAGGTTGGGGAAACAAACAATGCAGTCACTCAGTTTGTTGGAGACAATATAGATTTAAACATTGTCTCTATTCACGGAAACACTCCCTTTCACTCAATGGGTTGGATCGAAGTCACCTCTCCGGCACCACCTTTGCCAGATCCACAGACAACAGCAGCTTTCCCCCGGGTGAAGTTGAAGGCACTCGACAAAGCTAAGATCCTGAGAGGAACTGAAGTAAAGATTATTCCATTTACGAACAGGAAACAGATAGGAACGAACGCGATCATGTTTCTCCCCCTCGCTGAGCTTTCCTCCTCCCTGGCTCATGATCAGCCACTCCTCACTCCAGGTGACACACTCCGGGCAGCGGGGTGGGTGATCAAAGCCAACGATCCTGAGTTCCCACACTCCAACTGGAATGGCTGGATGAAGAGAAATTGTGAAGTATTTCTCATTGTGAATGAGAAATAACTCTTGAGTATTATATATGTATGTGAAATAAAAGCTACTTTGTGTGTAAATGTAAAAGTGAAAATATAAATGTTAACAATCAACTCAGAATCATGAAAAACCCTTATTTGACCCCTCATAAGTTACTTAAGGGCCGATTAAAAAAAATAAAAATTCTCGAAAATAATTTTTCGGTACCCGAATTCAACAGCTTTTTTTCTGGGTTTCCCACGGGAGTTGAACTTCAACATTTTAACACATGTTATTACACACCTTTACAAACATATTGGTGAAGAAATTTTTTGGTAACAATTTAGTTAACAGATTTGTGAAATATCTCATAAAATGCCCTTACTATTGTGAGTTGTCCACCTCAAGAGATCGCCTCCATTTCAAGAGATGTCACTTTTCAAGAAATATACTTCATAATTACTCTTGTCGATTCAAACGTTAATATCTTTAATATTCTGATGTGTATTTCAACAGTGATTGTACCAATAGAATCAAAATAAAGACCAATTACTGCACTGTTGTCACAAGAAGGAAACCAGACATTAACAATACATAAACTGCATTCAGAAAGTATTCAGACCCCTTCACTTTTTCACATTTTGTTATGTTGCAGCCTTATGCTGAAATCGTTTAAACTCATTTTTTCCCTCATCAATCTACACTCAATACCCCATAATGACAAAGAGAAAACAGGATTTTAGAAAGTTTTGCAAATTTATTAAAAATAAAAAATGGTGAAATTTCACATTTACATAAGTATTCAGACCCTTCGCTATGACACTTGAAATTTAGCTCAGGTGCCTCCCATTTCTCTTGATCATCTTTGAGATGTTTCTACACCTTGATTGGAGTCCACCTGAGGTAAATTCAATTGATTGGACATGATTTGGAAAGGCACACACCTGTCTATATAAGGTCTCACAGCTGACAATGCATATCAGAGCAAAAACCAAGCCATGAGGTCGAAGGAACTGCCTGCAGAGCTCAGAGACAGGATTGTGTCGAGGCACAGATCTGGGGTAGCCTACAAAAAAATTTCTGCTGCATTGAAGGTTCCCAAGAGTGCAGTGGCCTTTATAATTCTTAAATGGAAGAAGTTTGGAACAACCAGGGCTCTTCCTAGAGCTGGCCGCCCGGCCAAACTGAGCAATCGGGGGAGAAGGGCCTTGGTAAGAGAGGTGACCAAGAACCCGATGGTCACTCTGGCTGAGCTCCAGAGATCCTGTGTGGAGATGGGAGAAACTTCCAGAAGGACAACCATCACTGCAACACTCCACCGATCTGGGCTTTATGGCAGAGTGGCCAGACGGAAGCCTCTCCTCAGTGAAAGACACATGAAAGCCCACAGAATCCTGTTTCTCACAGTCTGAGTGTCCTTTAGGTGCTTTTTTGCAAACTCCAAGCGGGCTTTATATATATATATATAATATATATAATATATATTATATATATATATATATATATATATATAATATATATATATATAATATATAATATATATATATATATACGTATATAATTATATATATATATATATAATATATAATATATATATATACATATATATATATATACATATATATATATATATATATATATATATATATATGTATATATATATATATATATGTATATATATATATATATATATATATATATATATATATATATATATATATATATATACATATATATACATATATTGTTACGGTTTTTAGAACCTTCACATGCAAATAATAATAAGCCTTGTAAATATCCCCCTTTGCAAAGGTTGCACCCTAGTTAGGCCATGTGCAACACGTATTACACCATAGAAACCTCTCTAGTTATTTCATTAGTCGATGTTTCAGTTAAGGATCTGTTTCCAATAGTTGAATCTGCGTTGTATTAATTAAATAAGGGTAGGCCCCAAAGTTCCTTTCAACAGCGGTGCGATGGTTTTCTATCCCGCAAGCCGCCATAAGCCACGCGGCCGAGTTGGAGAAGAAGGGGGAGGAGCGCCAGGAACGAAGGCGTGGCCCATCAACGCTCATCAAGGGGTGGGACCGGGAGCCCTCACCAACCAACCAGGGTTTAGGTGAGCCCGCCGGTGGGTGTGTCCTAAGAAGTGGCGGCTTGATACGTAAAATGCCAATATAAGCGCGGCCGCGGACTACTTCGAGAGAGAATCGGCAGATGAGTGAGGGAGCCCGAAGAATCAAAGTGCGAGAAGCGAGGAGTCCGGTGTGGTTGTTGCACGAACTGGTTGGGCGCGCGCTCCGTGGAAGATCCAGCTTTTATGTCCACCGAAGCGTTTCCTCTCCGCTATAAGTAAAGTCCGCTCGCGGCCAACGATACGCGGAGCTGCCTGCCGAGGTTTCCGCCACAGAGCCGGAGCATGGATTGGGGCCGAAGCCTGGACGGCTTCCCATCGGCCGAACGCTACCTGGACCCTTCGCCTCCTACCATCCCTGCCATCCCATCCTCCCGTGTAAGTGTGTTTGTTCTGTCCTGGGCATGTTAAATAAGACTGTATAAGGCTGCCCTGTGTTACTGCTTATTCCTCTTCAACTGTACATTACCTTTCATTTCCTCTTCTAGTACTGTATAAATAAACCATATTTGTTCTTTCTTTACCCCTTGGTTTCTTCTCATCCGATCGCTTTCGTCCTTTCTCCAATTGATATACGTGGCACGATTTGGCAGAACCGCTCAGGATCGGGTTTAGTCTTCTTGTTAACGGCCTGAGTCGCAGCTCGCTTCGCTCGGCGTATCCATTAACGCTGCGGCTCGGGTGGAAATTATCTCATCGCTTACGGCCGGTCTTAGTACGCAGGTATTTGGTACTTCATTGACTAATGACCCTGGCTACTACCGACCGGAAGTGACGTCATAGTTTCCAGGATCGGAGACAGCCAGTGTAAAAGACAAGGGGATTAACCCCCCCTTGGTAAGGGGAGCGCCGTACTCCGAATCCGCAACAATATATATATATATATATATATATATATATATATATATATATATATATATATATATATATATATATATATATATATATACAGTGGTACCTCGGCTTACGAGTTTAATCCGTTCCGTGACGGAGCTCGTAAGCCAAATCGCTCGTAAGTCAAAGCAAATTTTCCCATTCAAATGCATTGAAATGCTATTAATCCGTTCCAGCCTCAAAAAAAAAACACCAATTTTTTTGTTAGGTGCTTTTAAATAACAAAAATGTACTTTATAAATAACAAATAATGTATAAACAAGCACGACCTCGTATATACTGTACATAATACAAGAGAATGTAAAGAAATAAACTGGTTTTATTAAGCAGAGGAGAAGAGCATGCCAGGTGAGGTGTGCGTGTTGTCGACTTGGCGAGGCAGTACGATCGTACTCCTTCTACGATATGTACGATTTTGAAGCAGAAGGAGTCCATAAAGGCTATAACGCCAGCCAAGGGCGTTACGATTATTTCAAAGCTCCGGACCTCTATCCATGAAGATATGGAGAAGTTGTTGTTTGTGTGGTTGAAGGAGAAGCAGCTCGCAGGAGATACCGTGACCGAGAGCATCATGTGTTTGAAAAGATTGAAACTCGGATATCGAGCACGGACCACGAGGTGTTTTTTCTTTTTTCTTCATCTCGGTTTCAGTGAACTTTTGCTCTGTGCTCACGTGTACTGTACCTGTACCTGTAATGGTACGTCAGAGGATGGCACCTGTTGTCATCATATTAAGTGCAAGATGTTCTGCATCGTAAGTTGGTACACCGTGGTCTTTCGGCGGTGTTTAAGCCGGCCGTCTTGGCTTCTGTCACCATTGGCATTGAGTCTTTCGATGTAGGTAGGTCGTTGTGTGCCGGTGCCTTGGCCGAATTCCTTCATTGCTGCATTGTTAGCTCACCTGGTTTTTTATACCACATCTTTGGTTATCGGACCAGCGAATGACGTCATCTCCAAAGTATGGCTTATTCTCACTTGTCTTGGACGATCTTCTACTTCTAGCCTTCCACCATGCATTTGGTGTCCACTGTACTTACTGTACAGTGCCTGGTAAAATTGATGTAATGGGTTTTTGACCGTCAACGCCATGAACCGTCATGAACCGTCATGAACCGTCATGAACCGTCATGAACCGTCATGAACCGTCATGAACCGTCATGAACCGTCATGAACCGTCATGAACCGTCATGAACCGTCAACGCCATGAACCGCTAACACTCAAAAGCCCATTTATCGCGCCTTATAAAGCAAAACGCAAACCGAAAGCCATGCCTCTCAAGCGAGGCGTGCTTCCGTGGTCACGTGATCCACAGGTGTAGCTCATTATACCCGCACGCGCGACACGCTTTGGCGGTCACGTGACCAGCCACTCTGGAGGCGGGGATCCCCGCCGATGACGTCACCGGCTGGAGCAAGGAGATTCCTCGCTCATGTATTTCGACGATTGCGTGTTTTATATCCAAGCAGAGATGCTTTCACGGCAAGATAACCACGTGACCGGAACCGGAAGCCACAACCGGAAAATTCAAAAAAATAAATTTTTTGAGCTCGTACATCGGATCTCGGCTCGTATCCCAAAGCAACAAACCGCCCGAGCGACGGCTCGTATCCCGAAAAACTCGTACGTTGGGGCACTCGTAAGCCGAGGTACCACTGTATATATATATATATATATATATATATATACTGTATATATATATATATATATATATATATATATCTATAATTCCATTAATCTCTGTGTGTATGTGTGTATGTGTGTTTGTATGTGTGTATGTGTGTATGTGTGTATGTTTGTCTGTGACCGCTGTTTCTCGACAACTACCGGTCCGATATACTTGAAACTTGCCAGGTATATTGCTGGGGACCCGAGGATGTGCCTTTTCAAGGTTTGAAATTAATCGGACAAGTACTTACCGAGCTATGGCGATTTCTTTACCAAACACCGCAAGCCGTTCGCTTTGGACCAAACCATTTCATGTAAATAGAGGGGGGGGGGGGGGGGGGGTTCTGTGGTCGTTGCGAATGGACCAAACCATTCATGTAAATAGAGGGGGGGGTTCTGTGGTCGTTACTGCCACGTGGTTTCAAAGTTTTTTTTTGTTGTTGTTTGCACGCATGTTTTTTTGCACCCACGTACGGGCACGCCCTAGGATGTTTACACACACACACCCCTACACAAATTTTTTTTTTTTTTTTTGGCAAGGAACGGGCACCCACGTACGGGCACGTCCTAGCTTATATACACAAAGAATTAAGTTAAGCACCCCTACACAACGAATTAAGGTAAGCACCCCCTAATATATATTCTTTGTGTATATGTATACATTGGCATATATTCTAAGGTATGTGAGATCAAATAATGATTGGTATGACATTAGCAATTATCCATTGATGAAATTGAGTGATCAAAGTGAAAAAAAGTGATTGGTTGAGTCAGTGATCCGATCACGTGGGTCCTACACACGTTATTGACGCAAAGATCGCTAGAGGTCTTCTCAGAACAATGACTGTACGTTAGAAAACATAAACGTCATCCACACTGTCCGTGATGGACCTATAGCTCCATACTTAAATTGAGGTGAAAATATGCCTAAAATTCCCAAAAAATTTCACCTTAAATTATTCAGAATAAAATATTGAAAACGGCATGATTGTTATGTTTTTATGTGACCATAATATCACTTCTCCAGAAAATATAGCAATATCATGGGTATATTACACTGTTTTGACGACAACAAACTTGTAATGTGCGAGGTTGTAAAAAAACGGGGGGGGTGCTTAACTTAATTCTTTGTGTATATATAGTACGGGCATGCCCTAGTATATATAAAGCAGTAAAGTATGTTTGTTTGTTTGTTTGTTTGTCCTCTTATAACTCGAGAACTACTCATCGCAGAGAAAAACCAAAGGCATATTCGGAATCAGTACGTCTCAGAGCAACTACAGCACACCTTAAATTTTAAAAAACTTCGGGTTTTAAAATTAGCGCAGAAGCGCTAGCAGAAGAGGGAGGGAATCGAAACATGGGCCACTGTACGTTCGTTTAATACGTACGCGCTTTGATGGGCGGGGCGTATGGCGTTCATGAAATGGTCGAATGCGGAAGTGCTTGAAGCCGTTCGCGAGCGACTCGCACGATCTCTTGTCATGGTCCACAAGATTATCACAGAGACGTGCAGCTTCCAGCATTACGAGATATGATCGAGACCTAACTTTTGAGACCAGTCCCAGCCTTCTAGGCCCCGTGGTTGGTTCAGACGACCCCGACAAAGGACGTGTTGGATTTTATCGCCGGCGAAGAGGAGGGGCGGGGAACGGGGGGGGAGGGGGGAGAGGGGGAAGGGGGGGGAGGGGGGAGGGGGAGGTGAAGCGG
>NW_027619028.1:0-2500 GCF_964187855.1 Myxine glutinosa
CGGTATCGCGATTGAGCAACGTAACAGAATCGGCGTGTAAAAGCCCGTCTGGTGAGAGGAGTTACCGGGACGTGTAACTACCCCTTTGACACGTCAAGTCACTGTGGGTTCGTGCACGGAACCAAGCGTCCGGCACAGTTCGCCTCACCGTCTACAAGGCCGCGTACGGATCGCACGTCTCGGGCCTCGCGCGCTCGGGCAAGACCGCCCCCCCCCCACAGATGCCAATATCCAACCACAATTTACCTATACCCTCTACCTAACACTTACACTACCCTCCCCGGGTATTCGTGATGGGGGTCCATCCTTCCCCCATTCACACTTTCGCACCATCCACTCAACTCCATAGTTTCCACCATACTCACTCCACGACCATCCATTCCAATACTCCATATACTCCATACCATTTATTCCACACAACCATTCTCCATATACCTGTCGTTGCACACCTGTGCAATCACACCTGTTCCTCACACATTTTTCACAATACACTTCTGAATACACTTCCAACACTCACACGGCATCATCTAAACTACCTGTTGCCCTGCTAACTTAGTGCACCCCGTCTTCCCTTTAAACTAAGCACATACCACGTCATTATCATCCACTCTAATCTACCTGCGTCCCCACTACAGGTATCATTGTCACTAACTAATCTTAACGTTACCTATTGTCATCTTCTAGGTCCCTATCATTTTATCCTAACCCTCCCGGGCTAGTTTTCACTGCCATAAACCCCATAAGACTAGTGCTCCTTTGCCCCCGCTGTGAGGGATGACAGAGTTGCCATCCCACCACAGCGGGTATCTCTCACTATAAATTTTGCTCGTCCAAATTCAACAAATCAAAAATTTGCCAATCACTACCCATCATCTGCCAATCATTACTGCCAATCCTTTGCCAATCATTAAATTTTTTTCCCTAATTTCGGGTCCAAAACCACTATCAGTATTATCATCATCACAGTCCGCTATATCCTAGCCTCGGTGCGTCATGACATCATTAAACTCGGCTTCGTAAAGCCGAGCAATGAATTCGGGTGGTTTGGTCGCCTGCAGGTTGAATCTGTCCGGCTTTCGGTTCAAGGGAGGTGGTTTGGTCGGGCCGAGATTCCACGCACCATCTCGGCGCGGTACCTTGCGGTCCCGGGCCCGATGGCTCAATCTCCCCCTCGCCCTTGAACCGGACCGGTCGCCTCGCCCGACAAGGCCCGGACTCGACCGTGCGGCGGGGCGGGGCCAAGCCCGAATCGGCAACGACGCTTCGAAGAGAAGCGACGCAGCATCGATCCACGCCTGGCCTGGCATCCAACAAAGCACACCGCGCCCCGAGTGCTCGCATCGGCTATCCGTCGCTCTAACCGCTAACCCGGTTACCGTCGATGCTTCACCTGCATGCTCACACGCATACGCTACCCCTTTCACCCTCACAAAACCCGGCGTTCCAACGCCGTCCGTCCATTCCACCAACGCACTCCCTGTTACACACCCCACCTCTCGCGCACACTCACCGTTCGCACACTCTTTTAACACACCTCGCGTACCATCTTGCGCACTCTCCCTTGGTACGTACTCCGTACCACTCACCATGGGCATGCACTCTGGCATCCACACACTAACGCGCTCACATGGGCTCTCCCACACCCGCGCCATGACCAACTCAGGTGTGCTTCCTCGCACACCCTCAACCATTCCAAGCGTGCATTCTCGCACCCGCTCCACCACCAACTCACTCTCCGGGTCACTCTCACCCTCGCACGTACACACCGTATCGCTCTCACTCCCAGTGTCACACACCGTACACCCCGACGTGCATTCTCGCTCGCACTCGGTATCACACTCGCGCTTCGTAACATGCTCACCCCTTGGCGCACACTTTTTTTTCACACGCGTGCCATTTCCACTCACACGGGACCCTTTACCAACGCCCGGGTGCCATATCGATCCCAATCGCGCGACTATTCTCTTCGCGCCAAACCCCCTTCTACAAAATCTACCCGCCCAATATACAGCACGACTCACCTGGGGGAGCCTTTTCTCCACGCGCACCTGCAAACTCTTTATTTGGTTAGTGAGCATATCATCATGATTTGAGCAGGGACTTTGTACATATTCCCTTTTCCTCCCGCCGCGAGTGGTTTTCTAAGTCCCCGGTCTCTTCAATTTCAATGCCCACTTCCACTTTTTCTTTACTCACCTCGACGACCGTTGGCTTTAATAAAATTCCCTCTACCTCATCGGTCGCCGGCTTTTCCAAACCCCGTGTCGCGATTTCTACCCCCGTCGTTCAACCAGTGCTTCTCGACCCGCGTTACCTCGTCGTGCACCCCTGGGACCCTTTTGCCCAACTTGCGGTCTCTGTCCCTCTGCTCCCTTACTTCATATGCGACTCTGTCCCTCGCCAGTCCCTCATTATCGGCCCTCATTTCGTTCATTATTGCTTCAATTTGGTTTTCCCAATCGCTCACCCATTTCTCCCATTTTGTTTTTCAAACCTCCAA
>NW_027619028.1:7500-54949 GCF_964187855.1 Myxine glutinosa
CCGAGACGTGGGTCTTCCCCTCTTTGAGGCCAGGTGATTCCAGGACAGGTGCGCTGAACTTTGGGAGGGCCGTTAATTAAGAAACGTAGATCCAGCAATTGTCGACTTGTGGGAATATTTATTGGGCCTGTCTTTTGGTCATTCTTTCAAATGGGGTGGAGGACGATTCCCCGAATCTGAACACCTTGCATCCAAACCAACCACCTTCTCCTTCTCCTTCCCCTTTCAAGAAAACTATCACTATTGAAAAGTGAACTTTACCTAAGAATAAGGATGTTGCCAATTGACAACCACAAAACATTTAAACTGTTATTTGTGTTATTTTTGACGATTAAACATGCAGCTTAAAGACTGATCGGCCTAGTTTGTATGAATGGTGATAAAGAAACATTTGTGTGTTCGCTACGTAACACTTTAAAATGGTGTGTGTGTGTGTGTGTGTGTGTGTGTGTGTGTGTGTGTGTGTGTGTGTGTGTGTGTGTGTGTGTGTGTGTGTGTGTGTGTGTGTGTGTGTGTGTTTATGTGTGCAATATTTTGCCATGCACCAGACTCGTGTACAAAACATACCACTGTACAACATGTCACGCATGTACCATACAACATGTACACAATATGTTTATGTGTATATAACGCATAAAAATAATATGTGTGCATACAATACACAGTGTAGGATGTCACGCAAAACAAAACAAAACATGCCAAAGCCAAATCGAAAGCAAACCAAAGCCAAACGTGTATAAACCATAATCGTGCATGCGTGCGTCACAGCCACTGGTCCTCATCTTTCTCAGCCCTCCTCCCCCCCACTCGGGTCCGGCAACTCTCAGGCCTCTCCATTCAGATCCACCAAATCTCTGCCCCCCCCCCCCCCCTTCCACTCGGATCCACCAAATCTCCGGCCCCCCTTCCACTTGGGTCCGCCAAATCTCAGGCTCCCCTTCCACTCGGGTCCGCCAAATCTCAGGGCCCCCCTCCACTCGGGTCCGCCAAATCTCAGGCCCCTCTCCGTATATATGTTTAATGAAGCCTTTTGTGCATGTGCTCTGTGTGCATTTACACTGTCTTGGTTCGGCTCGCCGGGCATTTTAACCTGCCATTGCTACTGTTCAAATCATCTTGTGTGTGGTTTAAACCATCTTGTTTTTTCAAACCTAATTTTCAGTATTTTGGTGGTTCATAAACGTTTTTGTGCTTCTCCCCCCAAACGAGCCGATATCTGACCCAACGCCCTACACCCCTGATTTTTGTGTTATGAATATTATTACAGTTCATTAAATATAATATCAATAGAAGAACGAAACAAAGACATCTTCCACTTGCAATTTTATTTAATAATCCAGATGAAACCAGCTGTTGTGCAAAACAATGCAGAAGATATTCACAAAGGTAGCACAAGCAGGTACTCATTAATGAAGCATTACTCATTAACGAGACGTTGTGTTTAATATGTTACATATTGTCGCGTAACCGTGATTAACACCACAGTTACGGATGACCGATTTGCGAGACTTTAACTCCCGAGGCGAACACTCAATGGCGGACTCAAGTTCAACACCAACGCGCGGAATGGCGGGGCGCAGCGAAGGCTCCGCAACCTTATCTATTAAAATCAAACACCCAGGAAAACTGCGTTCAGATATTATGTACAAAAAGTAATATAAGGGTTTATTAGGAAAAGTAAAGCCAGTGAAAAAGCCCGCCGGTAAATCTAATAATTCTAATAAACCTAAATCGGGACGTCCCCACACGACTGACAGCAAACACAAACGAGGGAGATTAATCACGAAAATAACACGTCCCGTCGTTCAAAATATACGCGGAGATCGGGCTTATCTGTCTTTGTCGTCTTGTATTGTTGGTGTCCAGCACCGCTCCTTCCGGCCCGATCGCACACCACGAGGCCCCTCGCTCCAAGCACCACGCGTCCGACGCAGGCCAGCGGCTCCACTTGACCAGGGACAGGAAGGACTCCTTTCAACTCCACTCGACTCGACGACGCGGGAGTGCTGGCAGCCAAGTGCCAACGAACTGCTCAGTGCCAACTGGGTGTGCTCTCGTGTGTCTCCTGCGACTCCCTACAACCCGAACTGCACTCGAACTGCGACTGGAATGGCGTGTCCTCTCCAACTCTCCACCACCGCTCAACTCTCTGGTGCCTGCCTGCGTCTGCAGTGCCTGCCACGAACTCAACTCAACTCTGAAATGGCGTCCGACCGTCGCCTATATTGGTGGCCGATGACGTCACATTGCGCACTCCTCAGCCAATCAAAGCCTCCCGCGGCTCCTGACATCTCCCCCGTTACGCGACCCTGCGGTCCTGGCATAACACGTGCCGGCCAGGTTTTTAGGCCTTTGGAGGTGTACACGGTGGCGGCCAATTGTGGTGGTGTTTTTGACCTGGTTTCCTGTCAATTTAATACGAAGTCCTTGTCAGGGAAAGGGGATTATTTAATGTTGCGCTAAGGACCTAACTAATGTTTATGTGGTTTGCAGTGCCATAAAGGACAAAGGTTTGATTACTAGGTGAGACTCACAGGGGCGTTACCTTTAATCCCTCACTATTTAACACTCGAATCTCCAGGTAGATCCACACTCATACATCTTACCCCGACAACCGCCTGAACATCAATAACTTATTACATGTAGAGTCCCTGTCACGACAGCCGAATACCTACCTATTCAGATCTACCTAGCTCTAGATGTTGCATTACCAAATTCATAACACAGCCCCCCCCCCCTGGAACCGTAGCTCCTGCAAGGTTCACCGCAGGGCTACCATTCCAGCCTTAACACTTACTGTCACACACTTAATTAACCTATGAAATAAATCAGGAAGGGCTGTGGGAAGTGAGTCGGACTACCTACCTACACTTCCTTAACATGCTGAACCCCTTAACCATCATGCAAGTATGTACATCTTCTTCGTTGTTCCTGTGGAGGGAGGAAACAACAACACACAACACTAACTTAACCACAAAACTTAACCATCTTTCCAAAACTCAAAACTCTAACCTTTGTACATACCCCGGTCTACAGACCGCGTCCCCCGGTGGATGCCACAAGACTCAACCTTACCTGCGGGGCCATCCCCAATGCATCCCCCCTAAATTTCCACGGGCCCTGTCCAGATGTTACAGGTGAGTGACACGGCTCGGTGGATTTCGCCCACATTCATGCAACACAGACCCCTTAACCACTCATTCTCATTCCATAGGTCATCAAGGCACTTCAAAAATCAATAAGGTTCTTCTTCAATACACCCCCCTGCAGGACCATGGCATTGATGTCATTCACGTGTGTGTGCATTCCTCAACTAGGCAGCGGGGGGGTACCGCACAAAAAGATGGTGGGGGCGCATCAGGCTGTGGTGCCCGCAGTCCCAAAAACAAGTCAACCGACTTACAAGTTCATTGCCCCCCCCCCTTTACCTCTTGGCCCCATGACAGCCCAACAGCCCCTTTCCGCCGTTACCTCGCCGGTGAGGGTCTCCACACACACCAGGCTCCTTTGCCTCCTGCTTTCGCGCAGCAACACGGGTCACCGGGGGACTTCCTCACCCCGCGGCGCCCAACCAGACCCTCCACCGACGAGCTCCAATTTCCAGTTACCACCGGCTGCCAGGGGTAATTGCCGCAGAGGGGGGCCCGCAGGCATCGCTCCTCAGAGCTTGCTCTGTACCTGCGGACACACACACCTTCCCCACCCACAAGACCCCAAAACACACTTCCTCCCCCGCTGCCATTCAATTCTCCACACAACTCAGCACAATTCATAGATGGTGTAAAAGGTGTTACAAGGCTTGCCATGGCCTGCCAATGTGAAATCCCATTCACAGTTCGAATCATTGAATCCTTACACATTTCCATTAGCACATTTCCAAAAAGCACAATTATCGCCCCTCATTATCTCCAATAATCATCACTCACTCTCCAGGTTCCACTCTCACGACCACATCAAAACACCTAACCACAACACAAAAACATACGCCACCCACAAGACACTGTGGCTCCCATTCCATCCCCTCACCGGCCATGTCATCACTCGCTCTCACCTCCCAACTCCAAATTACATGTCCCCAATTTCCCAAAGCAAATCCTGAAGCCTGGGACAGTACTCCTCAAAACACTCACCTCAAGTGCAGGTAGTTGCAGGTTGGTCAGGTTCAAAGTGCAATCCACCCATACAATTCCCCAAATTTCACATTGGGCCTACCAAATCCTTCCAAATTTCTCTTTTGTCCCCACTACACTGGCAGGTATGTGGATCCGCATCCAACGGTGATCATCACTACACAACTACCTATGGCCACGACAGCTCTGCACCTCTACCGTGCAAGGGTCACCGGGACAAGGTGAGCAGTCAAAACGCCAACATGGCCCATGAGTGTCCATAAGGGTGCGACCCACCATCCATCCTTCGGCCCCCCTGCGAGGAACACAGCTGCAGCAGCCCCAGCTGGCCAATGTGGTGAGCACTTGCTGCCACAACACACACTACCGCACACACAACCTCGGCCCTGGGGGGCACGGTCGCAGTGCGTGGCATCCCTACAGCCACGTCCCCTGCACCTCCCCATCATCCCCCAGTCCGACTACAGAACTGCAGCCCCCCAGTGCTCACCCACACTTGACCACACCAAGGTCCAGTCAACAGCCAGGCTCCACCAGGAGACCCACCCAGAAGACATGGTCCACACACCTCGGACACGCACAGCACCACGTTGACCCTCAGGCTACACAACTACATCCCCATCATCCCGCGTCCCAAATATCAGCACAGTTGCCCCCGCAACCAGTTGAAAGCTGTGTCTTGCTACCCTATTAATTTCATCACAGCCTCCAACACTTTGGTCTACACACCTGGATCAATAATGGCGTCACTGTACAGTGTCCACCATGGCATTTCAAAATCCACCCTTAAATTTCCATCTAACCCACAGATTACCCATGCCAACCATTTGTCACATTTCACTAACCTCACCAAAGAAGGATGCTTTGCCATACACATGCCAGCCGAGCATGGCCCATATGCTCGGCTCGTTCTAGTTTCCCGCACACTCTACCTCTATTGGCCCAGGCGGAGGTGGTGGTCCTCTGTCTGGCATCTGTGGACCTACTGGGGGCCCCCTCCTTTCTGGACTGCGAAGCCTGTCAGGAGGTGGGGGCCCATATGGTTGCCGACAATTCCTCTGACTGTGCCCTCTTCTCCCACATCTAAACAAGTCCCCAAGAACGGACCCCTCTGGTAGCCAGGTGGAGCCCCCCTTTCTCCCGGCCCAGCCCGATAAAAATCAGGCCGTCCTGATGGCCAACCTGGACCACCCTGTCGTGACTCGCTCCCTGCAATTTGTCCCCCCATCAAATTTGTCAGCTGGCGGCTGATTCCCCTTAACATTCGCCCGATGTCATCCTCTGGCTTTTCCCGATCCCGCACCTCGGTCTGCCGTACCGTCACAGGTGCCCTCTCCGATGCGCGGTTCGACCTTCTCAAAAAGGTCAGTCTCGCCGCGCATTCCGCTGCCCGGTGCACCGTGGGTGGGTCCTGTAACTCCACCAACGTCCGGACCTCAGGATCAGGGAGAGCCGCCATAAATTTTTCTATCGCCAGCTTGTCCCACGCCTGTGCTGGTAGGTCCCTGTATGCTATCCTCACAGACTGGTATATATCCTGGGCCAGCTCCTGCAACGTCTCATTAGGCTTTTGCCTGCGATGCAGCAGCTGTGCCCTGACCAGGTCGCACCTTGCGCCTGTCCCGTACCTGTTATTCAAGGCCTCACAAATAGCCTTGCTGGTCAATATTCCCTCTGGGACTACGTTCAACACGTCGGCGGCTGACCCACGCAGTGTCGCCACCAGATTCCCCATTCGCTCCCGCTCTCCCCAACCATTGAGCTGAGACACGCACTCAAATTGTGTCAGGAAAGCCTCGAGGCTCCCTGATCCGTCAAAATGTACGAGGGGGATTGTTTTTCCAGAGACTCTATTCCCCGATTCCTCTCTGTCCAAATCCAGTCCGGGGCCAAAACACCCCCCCAACTGGGTATTCCGTTTCGGAGCCTCTGGTGTCCAATTGTGGCTCGTGGTGAGGGTCTCCTGGGTCACTTTAATCTGGTCCTGAAGATGTTTAACCGACCTACTCACCTCTTCCTTCAGGCTCTCTTGAACCCGACCAACCTCCTTCTTGATGGTATTGTCCCAGATCTCCAGTCGCTCCTGCATAAAATCACTCACCCTTTCATTATCCATTAGTGGCCCCCACAGGCCTTTCTCAATTAACCCTTGCTCCTGCTCTTTTATGCGGGTTTCCAACCCCCTCACCTCCTCGGCCAATTTGCCCCCTTGTCGGTTGAGCAATCCCCATTCCTCACTCTGCTGTAGCATTCTGGCATCCACCCGGCCCCGATAGCCTTCCAGGTCCCCATTTGCTTTATCAATTCGAGCATTTGTGGCACCAATCTGACCCTCCAACTTTTCCCCCATTTGGACAGCCTGCGTCACGCCCTCCTCTATTTTTGACATTAATTCTTCCCGTTTCAATTCAATTTCCACCCCTATGGCTTTTTCCATCTCCCCCATTTGAGTTTCTACTTTACCCTCAAATTTCCCCAGTCTGTCCGTAATTTGGTTTTGCACTCTCCCTTCTATGCCATCAATTCGTTCCCCCAGCTGCTGTGCCATTTCCCCAATTTTTTCTTCCAATTGTTCATTCCTTTCCTTTATTTCATTCCTCCATTCCTTCCCCTGCGATTCCATTTTATTTTCCAACCCACTTTTCATTTCTCCCATATCCTTACTCATTCCCTTCATTCCTTCCCTCCATTCCTTCCCCTGGGACTCCATTTTATTTTCCATCCCACTTTTCATTTGTCCCATTTGTTCCTCCAATCGCTCACTCATTCCCTTCATTCCTTCCCTACATTCCTTACTCATTTTATTTTCCAGCCCGTCAATTTTTCGAAGCAATTGACCCAACATCTGGTCGGTTGTCGGGGCCGTTCCTACTGCTCCCGACTCCCCGGTGGGGGAGGGGGATAAGTTGGTGCTCGGGACGAGGGAGGTTCCAAGGCTCACCTCTGCATCTATTTCCCCTATTTCCGGCTCACTCCCAACGCTGACGGAGGCCTCGCTGCGTACTTCCATCTCGTCGACCTCCGACATCCGCTTTTCGGAAGGTCCTTCCCCGCGCGCGTATTTATTTTAATAATTCCTGAAACAATTTAAATTTGACGAAGACGCGATATCGCGCTCCGTTTGTCCGATTGATTATTAAATTTCTCCGCCTCGACTATAAAAATTTTGCGTTCGAACGTCGGGCGCAATGTACGCCCGACCGTGTCGATGTCTCCCCGCGGACAAAAAAATTTGTCCGACCGTGTCGATGTCTCGCCGCGGACAAAAAATTTGTCCGACGGGTTCAAATCCCACTTCTGACACCACTTGTCGCGTAACCGTGATTAACACCACAGTTACGGATGACCGATTTGCGAGACTTTAACTCCCGAGGCGAACACTCAATGGCGGACTCAAGTTCAACACCAACGCGCGGAATGGCGGGGCGCAGCGAAGGCTCCGCAACCTTATCTATTAAAATCAAACACCCAGGAAAACTGCGTTCAGATATTATGTACAAAAAGTAATATAAGGGTTTATTAGGAAAAGTAAAGCCAGTGAAAAAGCCCGCCGGTAAATCTAATAATTCTAATAAACCTAAATCGGGACGTCCCCACACGACTGACAGCAAACACAAACGAGGGAGATTAATCACGAAAATAACACGTCCCGTCGTTCAAAATATACGCGGAGATCGGGCTTATCTGTCTTTGTCGTCTTGTATTGTTGGTGTCCAGCACCGCTCCTTCCGGCCCGATCGCACACCACGAGGCCCCTCGCTCCAAGCACCACGCGTCCGACGCAGGCCAGCGGCTCCACTTGACCAGGGACAGGAAGGACTCCTTTCAACTCCACTCGACTCGACGACGCGGGAGTGCTGGCAGCCAAGTGCCAACGAACTGCTCAGTGCCAACTGGGTGTGCTCTCGTGTGTCTCCTGCGACTCCCTACAACCCGAACTGCACTCGAACTGCGACTGGAATGGCGTGTCCTCTCCAACTCTCCACCACCGCTCAACTCTCTGGTGCCTGCCTGCGTCTGCAGTGCCTGCCACGAACTCAACTCAACTCTGAAATGGCGTCCGACCGTCGCCTATATTGGTGGCCGATGACGTCACATTGCGCACTCCTCAGCCAATCAAAGCCTCCCGCGGCTCCTGACATCTCCCCCGTTACGCGACCCTGCGGTCCTGGCATAACACGTGCCGGCCAGGTTTTTAGGCCTTTGGAGGTGTACACGGTGGCGGCCAATTGTGGTGGTGTTTTTGACCTGGTTTCCTGTCAATTTAATACGAAGTCCTTGTCAGGGAAAGGGGATTATTTAATGTTGCGCTAAGGACCTAACTAATGTTTATGTGGTTTGCAGTGCCATAAAGGACAAAGGTTTGATTACTAGGTGAGACTCACAGGGGCGTTACCTTTAATCCCTCACTATTTAACACTCGAATCTCCAGGTAGATCCACACTCATACATCTTACCCCGACAACCGCCTGAACATCAATAACTTATTACATGTAGAGTCCCTGTCACGACAGCCGAATACCTACCTATTCAGATCTACCTAGCTCTAGATGTTGCATTACCAAATTCATAACAATATTTATTAATACTAGCAGAGTACCTGCCCTACGGGCGACCCTGTGGACCCTATGGGCGTTCTTGTTCCAAGCGTACAACACATTTTCTGCCATCTCTTAATTGGAGGATATTTTCTGCTGATACAACTGATTTGACTTGGATTTCTTGATTATTTCCTTTGGTAATATTGCTGGATCTCTGTTCAACTTAGGTGGCCTTGGTTTTTGAGGCATCTCAATTTTCCAGAGAAAACAAACATCAACCGTCACCCGAGAGCTAACAACACCCACGACCAAACCACACTCACCTCTTCCCCCCTCCTCCCCCTTCCACCATCTCCTCAAAATCCCTCTTCCACCGTCACCCGAGCTAACAATACCCACGTCAACCCCACACCTCCCCCTTCCACCATCTCCACAAAATCCCTCTTCAACCATCATCCGAGCTAACAATACCCATGACAACCCCACACCTCCCCCCCCCCCCACCCTCCCCTCCACCATTTCCTCAAAATCCCCCTTCAACCGTTACCCGAGCTAGCAATACCCACGACAACCCCACACCTCCCCCTTCCACCATCTCCTCAAAATCCCTCTTCAACCATCATCCGAGCTAACAATACCCATGAACCCCACACCTCCCGCCCCGCCCCCTCCTGACCCGACCCTCCACCATGCCCTCAAAATCCCCCTTCCACCATCACCCGAGCTAGCAATACCCACGACAACCCCACCCCTCCCCCTTCCACCATTTCAAAATCCCTCTTCAACCATCATCCGAGCTAACAATACCCATGAACCCCACACCTCCCACCCGCCCCCTCCCGACCCGACCCTCCACCATGTCCTCAAAATCCCCCTTCCACCGTTACCCGAGCTAGCAATACCCACGACAACCCCACACCTCCCCTTCCACCATCTCCTCAAAATCCCTCTTCAACCATCATCCGAGCTAACAATACCCATGAACCCCACACCTCCACCCAACCCCACCCCCGGCCCGACCCTCCATCATCTTCTCAAAATCCCCCTTCAACCGTTACCCGAGCTAGTAATACCCACGACAACCCCACATCTCCACCCCCCCCTCCCTCCCCTCCACCATCTCCTCAAAATTCCCCTTCAACCATCACCCGAGCGAGCAATACCCACGACAACCCCACATCCCCCCCCAACCCCCACCCTCCTCTCCACCATCTCCGCAAAATCCCCCTTCAACTATCACCCGAGCTAGCGATGTCCACGACAACCCCACACCTTTGCCCCATCCTCCCCTCCACCACCTTCTCAAAATCCCCCTTCAACTGTCACCCTAGCTAACAATACCCACGACAACCCCACATCTCCCTCTCCCCACCCCACCCTCCCCTCCACCATCTCCTCAAAATCCCCCTTCAACCGTCGCTAGCTAACAATACCCACGACAACCCCACAACACCCTCGTTCTTTCCTCCCCTCCACCATCCTCTCACAATCCCCTGTCAACCATCACCGTAACGAACAATACTCACGACCACCCCACACCATCCCCCAACAACCATCACCCTCGCTAACAATACGCACGACCAACCCACACACCCCGCCCCCTCCAACATCCCCAATCATTATCGGAATCCGAGCAGCTCAGAATGCACTGTCTCTATGTACTGTCGCCAGCAGGATCACAGTGAGTTCACAATGTGATGTCACTGGCAAACTCGAAAATCGACACTCTAGGGCTTTTTTCAGCACTTTGTGATTCACAAATAAAATAATCTTCTTCAAATTAGACTGATTGTCAATGGTTTTCAGAATAATTTTTTGTTACATTTGGGTTCCCCTTTAAGGGTCTTTTGGGTTTTTGGTGTCTTTTGGGTCTTTTTGGTCTTCAGGGTATTTTTGGTCTTTGGTGTCTTTTCAGTCTTCGGGGTCTTTTTGGTCTTTTGGGTGTTTTGGTCTTCATGGTCTTTAAGGATATTTGGGGTATTTGGGGTATTTGGGGTCCATTGGGTCTCTGGGTTTTTTTTTCGGTGTTCAGGGTCTTTTGGGTATTTGGGGTATTTTTGGTGTTTGGGGTTTTTTGGGGTCTTCAGGATATTTTGGGTCTTCGGGGCCTTTTCAATATTTTAGATCTTCGGGGTCTTTTCCAGTTTTGTTTTGTTTTTGTTTTTTTTGTATACTGAATCAAGGCTCGTGAAAGAGCTGACATTTACTTCACAAACAAATCAACCAGACAAACAAAATATATAAAAAGAGGGAGCGGAAGACAAGAGAATGGGAAGCACACAAACACTTGAGAGCACACAACATTTAAGAGCAGGGAGATGTGTGGGAGGGAGAGGGCTTGGGGGGAGGAGGTGTGGGAAGGGGGGGGGGGGGATGGGAGAAGTATAAAACACAAGGACACCAAGTGTTGGGGGTTGTTGGGGTCTTTTGGGTCTTTTCGGTGTTGGAGTTTTTTTAGGGTCTTCAGGATATTTTGGGTCTTCATGGTCCTTTCAATACTTTGGGTCTTTGGGGTCATTTCGGTGTTCAGGTGTTCGAGGTATTTTGTGTATTTTCAGTCTTTGGGGGTCTTTTAGGTATTTTCAGTCTTTTGGGTCTTTTAGGTCTTTGGGGTCTTTTGGATTTTTTCAGTCTTTGGGGTCTTCAGGGTCTTTTCGGTCTTTTTGGTCTTCAGGGTGTTTTTGGTGTTGGGGGTTTTGGGGGTCTTTAGGTATTTTTAGGGTCTTCAGGATATTTTTGGTCTTCAGGGTCCTTTCAATATTTTGGGTCTTTGGGGTCTTTTCGGTGTTCGTGTCTTTTGGGTCTTCGGGGTATTTTAGGTATTTTCAGTCTTTGGGGTCTTTTGGGTCTTTTTGGTATTTTCAGTCTTTGGGGTATTTTAGGTCTTTTGGGTCATCCAGGTCTTTGGGTCTTTTAAGTCTTTGGGGTATTTTGGGTCTTCCAGGTCTTCGGGTCTTTTATGTCTTTGGGGTATTTTAGGTCTTCCAGGTCTTTGGGTCTTTTAAGTCTTTGGGGTCTTTTAGGTCTTTTTGGTCTTCAGGGTCTTTTTGGTCTTTTGAGTGTTTTGGTCTTCAGGGTCCTCAAGGGTATTTGGGGTATTTTGGGTCTTTGGGATCCATTGGGTTTCCGGGGTCTTTTCGGTGTTCAGGGTCTTTTGGGTATTCAGGGTATTTTCGGTGTTTGGGGTTTTTTGGGGTCTTCAGGATATTTTGGGTCTTCAGGGTCTTTTCAATATTTTAGGTTTTTTGGGTCTTTGGGGTCTTTTCAGTGTTGGGGATTTTTGGGGTCTTTTGGGTCTTTGGGGTCTTTTTGGTGTTGGGGTTTTTTGGGGGTCTTTGGGTTTTTTTTATGGTCTTCAGGATATTTTGGGTCTTCAGGGTCCTTTCAATATTTTGGGTCTTTGGGGTCTTTTCAGTGTTCGGGTGTTTGGGGTCTTTTGGGTATTTTCAGTCTTTGGGGTATTTTGGGTCTTCGGAGTCTTTTAGCTATTTTCAGTCTTTGGGGTCTTTTAGGTTTTTGGGTCTTTTCGTTTTTTTTCAGTCTTTGGGGCCTTTGGGGTCTTTTCGGTCTTTTTGGTATTCAGGGTCTTTTCGGTGTTGGGATTTTTTTGGGGTCTTCAGAGTCCTTTCAATTTTTCAGTGTTCGGGTCTTTTGGGTCTTTTTGGTATTTTCAGTCTTTGGGGTATTTTAGGTCTTTTGGGTCTTCCAGGTCTTCGGGTCTTTTAAGTGTTTGGGGTATTTTGGGTCTTCCAGGTCGTTGGGTCTTTTAAGTCTTTGGAGTATTTTAGGTCTTCCAGATCTTCGGGTCTTTTAAGTCTTTGGAGTCTTTTGGGTCTTCAGGGTCTTCGGGGTCTTTTGGGTCTTCGGGGGAGCAGGGGGGGGGAGGCAGGAGAGGAAGTGGGTGAATGTTCTTATATATTGTTACGGATTCGTCACTTCCGTTGTGGTGGTTTTCATCCACTGTAAACATTTTTGATTCCATGTACTATTATTGTTTTCAAAAGGTTTATTGTGTATGAACTGTTTTCAAAAGGTGAAAAAGTTAGTGTTAAAAAGAAACAGGAAACCAGATCAGGAACCGGACGACGAAGAGGAAGGGGAGAAAAAGAAGGCGGAGTGAGTGAGCTAACATGTAGGCTCGCGCGTCCCCGGTCCGCCGGGGCTCCGCGGGTGTCCTACCGTGCCCACGTCGCCATGCTCCCTGAATAAGAGAGTCAGACGTGGTGCCCGGGGACGGAGTTCGCTGTCTAAACATGGTAGCGCTAGGCCAGTGGGACCGCCGGGACCCACGTGCACTCACAAGTTGTTCTGCGCGTGGGCGGCAGTATCAGACTGGGGCGCCCAAACGCTCCCCGGCTAAAGTTCATCCTGAAAGCGCCCACATTGTGCGGACAAACCAAGTCAAGGGCCACGTGGTCAGGAGAACCTCGTCCCTTCCGGTCACACTGTGCCTATCGGCCGGCCTCGAAGACCGAAATTGTGACGGTGTCACCCGAATGTGCGCCTGTATCGTTGGAGGTATTGACTTATATAGGGCTGGTTTTCTAAGGCTGTAGGCCGCACCTCATTTTGTCAAAATAAAGTGGTATTCGGGTGGTTCCGGTATTTGGGACTGCAGGGACGGAAAGTGCAGGTACGGGGTGCTTGGCACTCCCCAGCCGGCCCGCTCTGAAGGTTCGGATCGGGACACCGGGATTCATTCCGGTCGCCCGGTCGGCCCGGAGGTGGGGGTGCGGGGCCTGTCACGGAACGTCAAAACAAACGGCCTGCCGGGGCCGCCCAAAAGTCGGGCGTGAGGGGCGCGTCCACTAATGGAACGCCTCTCGCTTCCCAGATCGAGGGCCATGTGGTCAGGAGAACCTCGTCCCTTCTGGTTGCCCTGCCGTCCCACCGGGAGCGCTGGCAGGGTGTACTTCAAACTAAGCTTAAGTGTCAAGTGTTAAGTTCCTCCTTGCCCTCGCAAGGGAAAGGCTAGGGTCAAGCTCTTCCAAATTTCCAAACACTAGAAATCGGACGTCTCAAATTAATTAACTAATTTGTTAATACATCTCAGTCGCCCGCGACCTCTCTAGCGCGGGCGTCGAACCAGTTCATTTCCGGGCGACCGGGCCGAGTATCGGCTCGGCCGTGGCCGAAGCCGTTGATTCCGCCATAGCACGCTAATGCGTAGGGTCGCGCGTCCCCGGTCCGCCGGGGCTCCGCGGGTGTCCTACCGTGCCCACGTCGCCATGCTCCCTGAATAAGAGAGTCAGACGTGGTGCCCGGGGACGGAGGTCGCTGTCTAAACATGGTAGCGCTAGGCCAGTGGGACCGCCGGGACCCACGTGCACTCACAAGTTGTTCTGCGCGTGGGCGGCAGTATCAGACCGGGGCGCCCAAATGCTCCCCGGCTAAAGTTCATCCTGAAAGCGCCCACATTGTGCGGACAAACCAAGTCAAGGGCCACGTGGTCAGGAGAACCTCGTCCCTTCCGGTCACACTGTGCCTATCGGCCGGCCTCGAAGACCGAAATTGTGACGGTGTCACCCGAAAAGCCGTCACAAGAAGAAGCCGAGCTATTTGCGTTCTGGAGTGAACGTTGGCGAACAACAGTCACTAGCGAACTTTCGGGTTTCCCAGGAAAGGGATTCCTGCGACAGAGTGGTTATCGCTGTGACAGATTAACCTGCGTGTCAGGTTTTGCGATCGATTCAGGAGAGAATCATCGTCGTGCGGTTGCGCCACGAGACCGGGCCGTCGGCCATTTTGACTCGCGCAGGACTTGCGCTTCGCTCACGGTTTCGTCTCGTTTCGACCATTTTCACTGCATTCAGACGTCGATCTGGGGTGTGTGTGTAACGTGGCTTTTGAGTGGAAAGTCTGCGTGTCGCCGACTGTGAGCCAGTGAAACGTCCATACCCGACCAGAGGGTGTGATCTCTCAGTCGCCTGGAGGGCGCCTTTGGATTTCCCAGTCGCCTTGAGGGCGCCTTTGCCCCGCTTTGGCAGCGGGACTGTTCTTGCCATCCGAACGGGATTCTGGTCTCGATTGAACATCGTTCTGGCGATCGCTGGAGCGAAGCAACTTTGGCTTGAAGCCGGGAATAAGACACATTGGGGATGTTCTTGTTTCACTCACTTGGAGCACAGTGAGTTATATATTACAAAACTGATGGTACCATCATAGGACATATTGATTGTACTTTTGATTACTATTATTATAACCACCTTTAGAGGCCATTTTTCCCCGCAAAGCGGGGGTTGGCCTTTTTCGGGGACCGTGGTTGTTGTTGTTTTTCGGTCCCCTTTTTGAAGCAATGTTTTACGGCCGGATGCCCTTCCTGACGCCAACCCTTTTTGCCGCCTTTAACGACAAGCAGGGAATTACCAGTGTACTGGTACTCAATTTGCCGACCTCGGAAGGATGACAGGCTGAGTCAACCCCCCTGGCGTTAATTCAGCGATCGACCGGGATTCGAACCCAGGATCCTAGGATCCTAAGCCGGCACCCTAGCCGCTAGCCCAACACCAGGTATTATTGTTGTACTGTTATTCTTGTGTGATCTTAATACAATATTTGTTTGTGAGTAACAATTGGGGTGGCTTCTCCATTGATCTTTGACATACAGAATAACACATTTTTCTGCCGTGACTCATCTCGGGGCTCGGAGGTACACTGTGACCAGGGGGTCGGAGAGGAGCACGTAACAATATGCTGGTGGGTGAATGTGGTGTTCATCACGTTTCTGAGTTAAGTGTGATGCCGACAGGAAGAAGAAGAAGCCATACTACCAACTTTGTACACTTCCGGAATTGTTTGATTTATTTGTATTCAAATGTCTGGTGATTGTTTTGTATTTATTTATGCGAATGTGTACTTGTAGTCCAGGGGCCAATACAGATTTTGGTACCACCCAAGGTCAGCAAACAATTTTGGTATTTTTGTCTTTCTACATGTCTCTAGTTTATATTTTGGTATGATAACCCTGCCTATCTAGTAGCTTAATGATAGTTATCACTCTGTAAACAAACCCACCTCCATATAATCTGGAAGTTGAATTTTAGGGGAGAGGGGTAGCATTTTTGCTTATAACTTCAGTTATACTGAACATACTTTAACAAATCATAATTCATTGTGACGCTACATCATATATCTACACAACTGTATTATATTTTCATCTTTAGTTATCAGGTGACTTCCTCAGAGGTCAAAAGGTCATGTTTCAATTGCAAAATCGAAAATTATGAGTGTTTTTATTTTCAACTGATCTGATTACTATTTCATGATATGTAGATGCTGAAATTATTTCATAATGTATAGATAAGACATTGTAGATGATTTAAAATAACATATCATTCACAAAACTTCAACAATTAACCCTATGGTAACCCTTTTTATGCAAGCATTATTTCTTCAATTTCCGAAAATTTTTGTCATTGTCTGTACAAATGTGAAACCTGCTTTAAATAGAGCATTATGATACTGAAATAATATTGTGACTAGTAAATGCTAAATGAAATATGTCTTTTGCCTTGCTTTCCTTGCAGAGGTGTGTGTATATATGCAGTAGATTGGTGAAGAACTAAGATATCTACAATGGATCTACCAACTTGTGACCAGGATCTTACACCGCAGAAACGTGCAAAAATGAGCTGCATCATTCATTGCACTGACGATGATTCGGAGCTAGCAACGCTGCAAGGTCTTGAATCCTGGAAAACCCTGCTTAGAGCAGCAGAAATAAGAAAACACACTCCACTCTTGCAGATAGCCAGGGGCCTAGAAGAAAGTGAAGTACCACAGATTCAGTATCATCGCAAATGTCACAGTGTATTCACTATGAAAAAGCTTCTTGAAGCCATCACAAACCGTGGTATCCAGAACCAAGGTGCTGATGTTAAGGCTAAAGATACTGGTACAAGAAAATCATCTAGAGATGCACCAAGTACTTCAAGAGTATACGAAAGGCTATGTATCTTCTGTAACAGCTCAAGCAAATACCTGCCAGGAACACTTACACGAGAACGCCTCACAGTGTTTGGAGTTAAGAGCTGATGCCAAAGTTCGTGAAGCAGCTACTAGGAAATTTGATGAAAAGGTTCTTGCAGCAGTGAGTCGAGACCTTGTTGCAGCAGAGGGACAATACCACAACTCTTGCTATAGATTGTACACAAAAGAAGAGACTACAGCCACATTTAGTATGAGTGAAGACCTTGAAGAACAAGAGTATGAGAAAGCGGTGGAGCAAGCATATGAGCAGCTCATCATGTACATCAGGAATGACCTTTGGCCACATCCTGATGTTTTTCCATTGACGGACCTCACATCAAAGCTTGAAGAATCCCTGAAATCTCTTGGCATTGCACAAATTAAGCCATCGACGAAAAAACACATCCGCCGAAAGTTGGAGAGTACTTTCACTGGATCACTCCACTTTGTCTCTGATGAGAAGGTTAAGGTTCTTGTCTATACAGACAGTATATCAATTGGAGCTCTTGTCAAACAAGCCCACAAGTTAAAACAGGATCTCCAGACAGCAAGAGCTGTCACAGAAGAGGATGTGATCACAAAAGCGGCCATGGTGTTAAGAAACAGCATCAAGAAGCAAGATGCACCCCAAACATGGCCACCTGACACAGAAAAATGCATTATTCCTGAACCAGTTACTACATTCCTGGAGACACTGCTGACTGGCGAGAATAATTGTGATAATCCTTCACCAAGAGGCCAATGCCTGGTAACTTCATTTGGCAGTGATCTGGTATTTGCTGTCACAAATGGCAGGACATGATGGGGATCTGGCCATTGGTGGATGTGAGGTACACCTGCACCAGAGGCTGTGTTGGACCTGCTATCCTGCAGCAACCAAGCAAATGAACTAGAACAAATAGAGCTGAATGACAGTGATGTGGACGATTGTGACACAGACTAAGTTTGTCCCAATGACATGAAAGAAACTGTTTGTAGTCTAAACGCACTTCAAACAAGCATTCTGAGTATTGCGCTGCAATACATGTCCCCTACCGGCAGTCTGTCGTCCGGAAAACTGTTGGGGAAATTACCAAGGGTTCTTTACCCACAGGTTCTGAATCGTTCCCAATCGCTAATTACCTCAGGATGGGCTCACCTGTGATTCGCTCTCGGGACTTCGATTTATACACCTTGCAGACAGGTCAGCGAAGCACGAGAAAATAAGTTGTTGATAAAGAACCTTTCGAGTCGCTAAATATCAGCAATTTATTACATTTTCCGGTTCACGATCAATGATCGATGTGTCACATAGACACACTCCAGCTGAGGCCACTTTGCCGATTTTCCCCTGTTCGCCTTCTTCTTCCTTGGCATATCCTCTATGGAAGCCTTTATTATTCGCCAGCGCCGGATGACAGACTCATTCACGCAGTGCTTCCTCCCAGCTTCTCGGTTCCCAAACTCTTCTGCAGACTGGCAGACAGAGTTTGAACGCTGAAGTGTACGACCGCCTTGACATCTTGATCTCTTCTCTGGAACCGGATAAAACGTATGAAGACGTTTCAGTCCGAGCTGACGTTTACGGTAATCTGCCCTATAATTTCGGATTGCTATGCAATTGCAGTTGTAAAATAAAAGACCGATGTGGCTTTTCAGAGCGGGAACAGCCGTTCTATTCACATTCCGGAAGCGGCGTTGCTTTGAGCGGCAAATCCATAGAAAGCACGTAATGGTACAAAGCCCGCTTGGCATCCAGGGCGAACGAGCAGCAATGGCGGCCCTGCATGTCGCGCAATTGTGCATGACGCAACGGGGAAAACGTGCAACCGAGATCGCGTTTCGTAAAATACTTTTTTTCGTAAATGTATTGGAAAATTGACTTGTTTTGAAGCCGAGTTTTTTTTTTCTATCCCCGTGTATAGTACGCACCCCCAACTTTTGACTTTTTTCCGATAAAAAAGTGCGTCTTATACGGTACTTGGTGGTGAGGTGTTTTAAATTACGTGATGGTGAGGTGTTTTGAATTTCATGGTGATAAGGTGTTTTGAATTACGTGGTGGTGAGCTGTTTTTAATTACGTGGTGGTGAGGTGTTTTTAATTACGTGGTGGTGAGGTGTTTTGAATTACTTGGTGGTGAGGTGTTTTGAATTACATGGGGGTGAGGTGTTTTGAATTACATGGTGGTGAGGTGTTTTGGATTACGTGGTGGTGAGGTGTTTTAAATTTGTTGGGGGTGAGGTGTTTTAAATTACGTGGGGGTGAGGTGTTTTAAATTACGTGGGGGTGAGGTGTTTTAAATTACTTGGTGGTGAGGTGTTTTAAATTAGGTGGGGTGGAGTGTTTTAAATTACGTGGGGGTGCGGTATTTTAAATTACTTGGAGGTGAGGTGTTTTAAATTACTTAGTGTTGAGTAGGGTGGTCCACAGATATATGTAATATTTAATACTATGAAAAATCCATGCTCCACAAGGCTGCCCTTGTTCCTATAGTTTATTTACGATCATATGAACCAAATATGAGGTCAATTGGAACTTATTTAGAGGTTGCTCAAAAAATAACATTTTTAATTTATCCTGTTTTTTTCAGATGGCAGAAACTCGCAGCTCTTCCACAGTTTGGTTGCTGGGAAAGTCTGAAAAGGAAATAATATGTGGGGGACTACCAACCAAAGGACACACATTGCAGAAAATGGTGTACCATCACATCCAAGAACACCATACAGTTCGTGAAAGTGCCAAACTTAGTGTACAAGCTGTGTGTGCATACTGGGAGAAAGCACGAATTCCAGTGCAGAGAGTAGATTCCTGTGAGCGCCAACTTTTGAAGTTGTATGATGCCTACAAACTGGAAAAGAAAAATAGAACCAAGACATTCGAAAACTATAGAGTGAAGGAGCAGATGTTCAAAGATGATCTTCAATCCCTCTTCGATATCTCACCAAATGATGCGCTTGAGAAAATGATGAATGAAGAAGACAAAGCATTCCTTATCATGCAGCGTGAGGATCCCTCAAGTTCACGTATGGGATCTGTGGACAACACTCTGGCAGTGAAGGAGAACAGAAAGCATATCAGGCTTGAGAATGAAGATAAAAGAAAGAAGAAACATGCTGCTGAGACTCTAACAGCAATGCAATCTGTTCCATCAACATCGGCTGTGGTTGATGATGATGATGAGTCTGAGATTGAAAGCTCCGATTCAGGGGACAATGAATTCAAACTTCAAAGTCCATCTTCTGCCAAACAGGCAAAAAAGGCTCCCATCAAGGTGATCACTCCAGCAATAGTGGCAACTCTGGACAGAGTAAATCTCTCAGATCGGCGTGCTATGTTTGGGGCCAGTGCTTTTGCACAATCTCTTGGTCATACCATTGAAGACAAGTGCAAGCCAACAATAATAAATAATTTGAGTAATTGAAAATAGATAATTATCTATGAATTGATGTATGATGCTAAAAATTCTGTATCTTATTATTCATTAAAATTTGTCAACATTTTGAGCAACCTCTAAATATTGTCCAATCAAGCTCAAATTTTCACTACAAACTACTTTCTTCAATAGGAATAGGGGCAGGCTTGTGGAGAAATGAAAATCAAATCTTCAAATTTTTGGACGACCCTAGTGTTGAGGTGTTTTGAATTACATGGTGGTGAGGTGTAATCGTCCCAAACTTCCAGTCTGCACCGTATGTATGTGCTGAGGGGTTCTTTTTTGAATTATACTTTTTTTTTCAACCTAAATTGCTTATAAAAATGTAATATCACAAACACTAATACATTTGTGCAAAATAATTGTTTGTATTATGATTGGGGTAAATCATGACAACACAGCAACTCAGGTACAGTCATTATCCTCAGCTAAAATGAGCCCGTTCCTCAGTAATAATGCGTGGTGAGGCGAGCGCAGCGAGCTGAGCCAAGCTAGTATACATACATACATACATACATACAGTCACGTGAAAAAGTAAGTACACCCCATGTAAAGTTTTGACTTTTTCAACATACAGCTATTTGATCTTCATTTCAACAATATTGATAGATAAAGGTGATATAATATAACAAATATCATGAAACATTTACATTTTGTAGTCCATTGTGTTACAGGGTCCTCACCGATCTCCTGGTCTCGGTAAACCTCCGAACCCCGAGAGGAACCCCGGCAGAAAAATATGTTACCCTGTGTTGAAAATCAATAGTGAAACCACTCCACTGATTATAAATGAACAAACTTGTATTATAAATCACACACAGGTATCACGGTACAACAGATGGCCATTAAGAGTGCACTCTATATATATCTTATATAAAGTCAAGCAACACTGCTCTGCCAGCAAATGAACGGACACTCCTCAATGTCTCTATGACTTTTCCCAAGGCGAATAGGATTCGCTCCAGCGGTCGATGGAACGAAATCCGGTCGAAGCCCGAATCTCGCTCTCCAGCCGATATCCGAAGTGTGTACAGTGGGCAAGGGTGCTCTTCCCGCCAAACTGTACAACGGCGCCCTCCAGAGGCGCACCTTCACCGCTCCCTCAGCAAACCGCAACGTAATTGGAGACGAAGCGGTTTCACCCACTCATCCCCGACAGACGGTAGGATGTTGGGGGTGAAGATGACACGAAGCAAACGTTCACAGGTGTCCGAAGCACGGGGTTCAAAATGGCCGACGGCTCTGGCTTGAGCCGATGCGACGAGGCAAGGATTCGTCGGAATCTCAGCACTCTAAATCTGTCTACGCAGATTTCTCCACTCCAGCGAATATTCTTATCGCCGGATGTCCCTTCCAGGAACTCAAAATCCCCTCGTGGCTGTCGGTAAACCTGGCTCGTTACCGAGCGCTGACGTCACCGTCCTCTCTGACTTTGCGCGCGCTCCTTCTTCCTCTTTACCTCATTGTCTTCTCCTTCGGTTTCCTGTTTCACTTACAGTTATCCTTTTTAACTTTTGATAACCGTTCGTGAATAATAAACCTTGTGAAACTAATAATAATACATAATATCAGAAACATGTCCAGTGGGTGAAAACCACAATAACGGAAGTCACGAATCCGTAACACTTCCCCCCCTCAAGAAAGAAAGTTTGAACACAGCGAAAACTTTCTTTGCATGCAAACTTTAACAAAAAAAACAAAAGTAAATTCACAATCCAAATCATCAATTCCCGTGGGCAACAATTATCACATCTCAAAAATAAAGCAACAAAATTTCACACAACCCACAGAGATTTCCAAAGTTAATTCACTCTGGACAAAGCATCAGCAACGACATTGTCCCTGCCCTTTACGTGCTCAATTTCCCAGTTGAACTCCTGCAAAGCCAACTCCATCTCATCAACCTCGGATTTTTGTTTTTCATTTTTTGAATGAAGGTTAAGGGGTTGATCAAAAATCCAAAGTTAAGCAACTCGATAGCACTTTTTCCGGGAGGCCAAGCCGAGTATTCACTACATGGACGCCTTTAGGAACGTGGAGGTCACAGTTAGTCCGGGGAGGAAAGTTCACTACATGGACGCCTTCAGGAACGTGGAGTTCACGGTTAGTCCGTGCAGGAAAGTTCACTACCTGGACGCCTTTAGTAACATGGCGTTCACGGTTAGTCCGTGTAGGAATCTGGGCTCGGCGGCTCCGCCGCATTCAGTGCTTCAACTTCTCCTGACACCTAATAATTACGGTGGGACCACTTGTCACAGTAGTCACCTGACTGGCTGTCTCCTTCTCGGCCAGTGCTCTGATAATCCTTCCTTCGAGAGCTGTCATAACTCTGGAAGCCCCCATAATAATATCGATTGCGGCCACCACCACTACTATTCCGTGGTCCTCTTCTGTAGCCCCCTCGACCCTTAGGAAATGCCTTCCCTACTGTGATGGTCCGACCTTCCAACTCCTTGCTATTCAGAGCCTTTTCTGCCTCTCTGGCATCCTTGGAGTTTTCAAACGTGACAAAGCCAAACCCTCTTGACCTTCGTGTCTCCCTGTCTTTTATCAGCAGCACTTCCAAAAGCGGTCCATATTTGCTGAAGGCAGACTCCAAAACATCTTCCTTTGTTTTGAAGTTCAGTCCACCTACAAATAACTTGCTAAACTTGTCGCCATCCCTAAATGGTGTGGTGTTATTTTCCCTACTGGGTTTTTTAACAACCATCCGGTTACCATAAACATGACCACCGGCCAAATCATTCCCGATAACAACAGATACTTCCTCTACAGGAAGAGTGGTTTGTAAACCTACGGTGACCGGTCCTGACACCACATCGGACTCCAACTGGATGGCATGAAGTGGAGCTCTAACACAGCCACCAATCCCCTGTAAACGAACACAATCACCAGTTGCTGTCTCCTCTGACAATGGCAAGATGCCTTCAAGCATTAAAGATTGATGTGCTCCGGTGTCCCTCAATACCCTAACAGGTTTCCAGGTAGTCGGGTCTCCATCCAGTGACACAAACCCCTTTGAAATAAATGGTTGGTAACCCTTTTGAGGGCGATTTCTCACTCTTGCCATTGCATTCGGAGTCGTACTAGTCGAACTCCGCTCCTGATTTTCCTTTCTCAGAGCATAACAGTTGGACATCAAGTGTCCAAGTTTATGGCAAAAGGTGCAAGTAGGCCCGGAGGAGAACCTCGTGGTCTGCCAAGGCATGGGGGCGGCGGTCTGCCTCGAGCCCCCCGGATGATAGGTCTGTCTTGGAACCGCAGTCTTCTGATTTCTAGAAGTCGTGGTGTCAGAGTGGTCCTCATTTTCATCTCGAGGCCGCCCCCCTGAATCTTCGTTCTCTGCACCAGATGTATCATAACTCTCCGTGTGAACTCTAGGCGGGAAGTTAGGTTTATGGAACCTCATCCTGTGTGTTAAGGCATAGTCATCTGCCATGGTTGCTGCCTCATACAACTTTGGTACTTTCCTTTCCTCCAGATGTACTTTAATGTCCTCATGGACACACTGTTGGAATTCCTCCACCAGGATCAATTGTCGTAATAGTTTGAAGTCTTTCCCGACTCCTTTTGAATCACACCACCGATCAAACATGGTTTCTTTCATTCTGGCAAACTCCACATGGGTCTCATTCTCCCTCTTCCTGGCGTTCGGGAATTTTTGCCGGTAAGCTTCAGGGACCAATTCATAGGCTTTGAGAATGGTTTTCTTCACTATCTCATAATCTGCACATTGCTCAATCGGTAAAGCCGAATAAATATCTTGAGCTTTACCCACCAGAACACTTTGTACCAATATGGTCCAGGACTCCTCCGGCCATTTTAGCATTCGAGCCACTTTCTCAAAGTGTAAAAAAAACTTGGCTACCTCCTTTTCATTGAAGGGTGGAACCAGCCTCACATGTCTGCCAACATCCCAGGTGTTTTGACTAGATGTCGAACCAGTCGGCATGGGTGGTACCTCTCCCCTTTCTCTTATTAACTCCAGCTCCTTGACTTTAATTTCCTGCTGACGCCCCAATTCACGGTCCTTTAACTCCCTTTCGGCTTTTCTCTCCTCTGCTTCGAGTTCTCTTGCAGCTCTCCTTGCCTCTGCTTTTTTGTCTTCTAACCTTTCCTGGAGTTCTCTTTCCTGTGCTTTTACCCTTTCCTGAAGTTCTCTTTCCACTCCTTTCATCTGCTTTTAACCTTTCCTGGAGTTCTCTTTCCACTCTCCTTTCCTCTGCTTTTTTCTCTTCTAACCTTTCCTGGCTCTTCAATTGCATCTCCGTTTTTTGGAGCTCCACACTTTCTTGTTCTTCTGGTAACCAATCCAAGGCTCCCTCTCTCCATGTTCCTCGTTCCACCATGATAGTTACTTCCTTAAGTTTCTGGCTGGTTTCTATCACCACTATCTGCATCTCTGTTTTCTTCATTTTAGCTCGGATCTCCAAGCTAGAATGTTTGCCCAATATCAAGAGTTCCGATTTTAGTAACGCTCGGAACTGTGCCTCACTAGGGGTCGCTGTAAACTTCTCTGCGTCAAACTCCATGGTGACTATCCGTTAACACCTGTTAACCTTCACACAAGAATTTTTTCAAAAAAACCAAAAAAAAATTGATTGTTTTTTTGAAATATTTGGGAATGTTGGAAAATATTCCAAAATTGGAAAACTTGGGAATGCTAGGGAATTCTATCCCGGACTAAATTTAAGGAATTCTATATCCCGGACGAGCCCCCAATTTCTGTTACGGGGTCCTCACCGATCTCCTGGTCTCGGTAAACCTCCGAACCCCGAGAGGAACCCCGGCAGAAAAATATGTTACCCTGTGTTGAAAATCAATAGTGAAACCACTCCACTGATTATAAATGAACAAACTTGTATTATAAATCACACACAGGTATCACAGTACAACAGATGGCCATTAAGAGTGCACTCTATATATATATATCTATATATATAAAACACAGTTTGTGTGTGTGTGTGTGTGTGTGTGTGTGTGTGTGTGTGTGTGTGTGTGTGTGTGTGTGTGTGTGTGTGTGTGTGTGTGTGTGTGTGTGTGTGTGTGTGTGTGTGTGTAATGTTACCGATAGACTCCGAAACGGAGAGGCTCACGTGCTTGATATTTGGCATAGACATGGCCATTGAGCCTGGGACGAACATGGCTGAGACCATATTTGACGAGATCCATATTTTTTATTCATATTTACCTCAGCGCATTTCAGCGGAGTACCCGCTAATCTCAGCCAGTGACAGAGCAGCTCGCTGATTCGCTCAGAGCGATCACGTGATGTTCCATCCCGTCACACATCACACGTTTGCACGTAATTCAGGGCCAAAAGCGATTGCGTTTTTTCACCTTTATGCGATCGTGTTTTGTGTCGATTTTGTGCGATATGAATTAAATTTTAATTCATATTTCGTGTTTACGAATTCGAATACTAAGGATTTCCCCTTTCCCCTTTCGATTTTGAATACGAATCGAATACGAGCTTGAGTCGAGAGGGCGAATGTACGGGTCTCCCTTCCCCCGCCCGGCAACGCCGGTACTGGAGGGCGTGGGTCACAGGATCGGTGAGTCTCCAAAATCCGCTTCGTGCTCTTGCAAAGATGCAGGACGATGTCGCGATTGTTGTGTTGCTCTCAGACCATGAGAACTGCAACGTCATTGTTGACTGGGCCTCCCCTTCCCTCCCCCCTTTTCCCCTCCCCCTTCCCCTCGCCCCTCCCCCTCCCACCCCCCTCACCCTCCCCCTCCCCCCTTCTCCACCCCTCACCCTCCCATCCCTCACCCTCCCCTCCCCCTCCCCCTCCCCCTCCCATCCCTCACCTCCCCCTCCCCATCCCCCCTCTTCTCCCCTCCCCCTCTTCTCCACCTCTCCCCCTCCCCGTCTTCTGCCCCCCCCATTCCCCTCCCGTCCCCTCCCCCTCCCCCCTCCCACCACCCTCCCATCCCTCCCCCTCACGCCCCGCCACTCCCCCTCCCCCCACCCCCTCCCCCCTCACCATCCCCCCTTCTCCACCCCTCACCCTCCCATCCCTCACCCCTCCCATCCCTCCCACCCCCTCCTCCTCCCATCCCTCACCCTCCCCACCCCCCTCTTCTCCCCCTCCCCCTCTTCTCCACCCCTCCCCCTCTTCCCCCCTCCCCCCCTCTTCTCCCCTCCCCGCCCTCTTCTCCCCTCCCCCCCATTCCCCTCCCCTCCCCTCCCCCGCCCGGCAATGCCGGGTACTTCTGCTAGTCTTATATAAAGTCAAGCAACTCACTGCTCTGCCAGCAAATGAACGGACACTCCTCAATGTCTCTATGACTTTTCCCAAGGCGAATGGGATTCGCTCCAACGGTCGATGGAACGAAATCAGGTCGAAGCCCGAATCTCGCTCTCCAGCCGATATCCGAAGCGTGTACAGTGGGCAAGGGTGCTCTTCCCGCCAAACTGTACAACGGCGCCCTCCAGAGGCGCACCTTCACCGCTCCCTCAGCAAACCGCAACGTAATTGGAGACAAAGCGGTTTCACCCACTCATTCCCGACAGAGGGTAGGATGTTGGGGGTGAAGATGACACGAAGCAAACGTTCACAGGTGTCCGAAGCACGGGGTTCAAAATGGCCGACGGCTCTGGCTTGAGCCGATGCGACGAGGCAAGGATTCGTCGGAATCTCAGCGCCCCAAATCTGTCTACGCAGATTTCTCCACTCCAGCGAATATTTTTATCGCCGGATGTCCCTTCCAGGAACTCAAAATCCCCTCGCGGCTGTCGGTAAACCTGGCTCGTTACTGAGCGCTGACGTCACCGTCCTCTCCGACTTTGCGCGCGCTCCTTCTTCCCCTTCACCTCATTGTCTTCTCCTTCGGTTTCCTGTTTCACTTACAGTTATCTCTCTATAATTCCAGTAATCTCTGTGTGTCTGTGACCGCTGTTTCTCGACAACCACTGGTCTGATCTAATCGAAACTTGCCAGCTATATTGCTGGGGACCTGAGGATGTGCCTTTTCAAGGTAGAGCGAAGACCGAAGCAACGGTGAAAGTTTTTTTTTTTTTTTTTGGCACGTACGGTCACGCTAGCGCGAAGGAACCGTCTGTGTGTTTGTTGTTTCTGCCTCGGGGTTTGAAAGGTTTTTGTTTTATTTTTCTTTCTTCTCTTCTCTTCTCTTTGTGCTTCTCCTTGCGATGGAATAGCAAAAAGGCAAAATATGTTGGCGCTAATAGAATAATTGGCCAATAAAACTAATTTGCGATTAATCGTAACTGCGATATGCGACCTTCCGGACAGTGAGGACTTAACTTCCGGACTTATGGATAGTGGCGACTTCCTGTCTCGATTGTATCTTACTACTATCTTACTTTCTTATCTATCTATACTGTCGTATCTGGCTTATACTTACTGTCTATATACTTACTGCCTATATTATAGATTGATTGGAGTTAAACATAATGCCCCAATCCATTCGTCGTTTACGAGAGCGAAGGAAGGAAACCGCGTCGTGCTCGCGCTATGGAATCTGTTTATGAAGAGGTGCTAACGAGATAAAGGTGTGTACATGTAGACAATTTTTTTTATTTATTATTTATTGAAGATAAATACTATCGGAAAGAATTAATTCAAAAAAGGTGCACAACTTCTTTTTTGTTTCCAAGTGTCTAAATGGTATGGCCTCTGGAAGTGTTAAGGGATTCAGGTCTACTCAACTTGCTTGCCAACGAAATACATCTCTGTGTGTGTGTGTGTGTGTGTGTGTGTCTGTGTGTGTGTCTGTGACCGCTGCTTCTTTTAATACTTCCCCGGTATATTGCTGGGGCCCTAAGTATATGCCTTTTCAAGGTTTAAAATTAATCGGACAAATGGTAACCAAGTTATGGCCATTTCTTTACCAAACACGAACGAATTTTTTTTTGCACGTATGCCCACGCACGTACGCCCACGCACGTTCGGTCACGCACGAACGTTCACGCACGAACGTTCACGCACGAACGTTCATGCACGTACGGGCACGCACGTACGGGCACGCACGTACGGTCACGCACTTACGGGCACGCACTAGTCCTTTTTAACTTTTGATAACCGTTCGTGAATAATAAACCTTGTGAAACTAATAATAATACATAATATCAGAAACATGTCCAGTGGGTGAAAACCACAATAACGGAAGTCACGAATCCGTAACAATTGTATAATTTAAATAAACATAAATGCAAATTTCGCATGTGGAAAAAGTAAGTACACCCTTGGCTCTAATAGGTGGTATTGCCCCCTTTGGCAGAAACAACCTCAAGTAGACGTTTCTTATAACTGTCTACCAGTCTCTGACATCGACTGGGAGAAATTTTTGCCCACTCCTCCATGCAGAATTCTTTCAGCTGTGCAATGTTTGAGGGGTTTCTTGCATGCACAGCTCGTTTCAAATCCCCCCACAACATCTTGATGGGATTTAGATCCGGGCTTTGACTTGGCCATTCCAGAACCCTCCATTTCTTTCTTTTCAGCCATTCCTTGGTGGATTTACTGGTATGTTTAGGGTCATTGTCATGTTGCAAGGTCCGCCTTCGGTTGAGCTTCAACTTGCCGACAGATGGCCTCACATTATCCTCAAGCATCCTCTGGTACAAAGAAGAATTCATAGTGGATTATATGATGGTGAGCTGCCCAGGCAAAGCCCTGATGCAGCAAAGCTGCCCCAAACCATAATATTTCCACCACCTGGCTTTACAGTTGGTATCAGGTTCTTGTGGTCAAATGCTGTCTTTGGTTTTCGCCAAACATGTCTTCTGGTACTGTGGCCAAATAGCTCTACATTTGACTCATCTGTCCAGAGCACATTGTTCCAGAAGTGCTGGTCTTTGCCTAGGTGTTCATTGGTAAACTTTAGTCTTGCCCTGATGTTCTTTCTGGACAGCAAAGGTTTCCTCCTGGCACACCTCCCATGCGAGTGTTGCAGTGATTGTTGTCCTTCTGGAAGTTTCTCCCATCTCCACACAGAATCTCTGGAGCTCAGCCAGAGTGACCATCGGGTTCTTGGTCACCTCACTTACCAAGACCCTTCTCTCCCGATTGCTCAGTTTGGCCGGGCGGCCAGCTCTAGGAAGAGTCCTGGTTGTTCCAAACTTCTTCCATTTAAGAATTATGGAGGCAACTGTGCTCTTGGGAACCTTCAATGCAGCAGAAATTTTTTTGTAGGCTTCCCCAGATCTGTGCCTCGACACAATCCTGTCTCTGAGCTCTGCAGGCAGTTCCTTCGACCTCATGGATTGGTTTTTGCTCTGATATGCATTGTCAACTGTGAGACCTTATATAGACAGGCGTGTGCCTTTCCAAATCATGTCCAATCAATTGAATTTACCACAGGTGGACTCCAATCAAGGTGTAGAAACATCTCAAAGATGATCAAGAGAAATGGGAGGCACCTGAGCTAAATTTCAAGTGTCATAGCAAAGGATCTGAATACTTATGTCAATGTGATATTTCAGTTTTTTCTTTTTAATAAATTTGCAAAACTTTCTAAAATCCTGTTTTCTCTTTGTCATTATGGGGTATTGAGTGTAGATTGATGAGGGAAAAAATGAATTTAAACGATTTCAGCATAAGGCTGCAACATAACAAAATGTGAAAAAAGTGAAGGAGTCTGAATACTTTCTGAATGCACTGTATATATATTCTTTTTTTTTTTCTTTTTCTTTTTTTTTGCGCACATGGTGTATATGCTCAGACGCTTTGGTTTGCTCATATACCGGAAGTAAAAAAACAAGATAACACTATTCAACCCTATAAAAAAAAACTTCAGTCAATTATATTAACGTAAACCTTACCATCGATTTACTTTACTGAGTAACCTTAGCAGTTTTAACAGTTGGTGACTATTATGCTGTAAAATAAAATTCATCGAAAAAAATTAATGAATTAATATTCACAATCACTTACCAAACAATTAATTTACCAACGAATTTACTTACAAACGGATCCTGTGACTCATTGATGCTTCCACTTTATTTTTTAGCACATATGAGGTGTACAAAATATCGCTCTGATTATGCCTTGTGTGAATGGAAGGACGATGTTTCACAGGCGTTGTATAATCTAAGTGTTGCTGGTTTGCACACCTACCAGAAGTTAAAAAAATATATCCATAAAATTTTTCCGTTTCATCCGTCCAATTAATAATTTCCTTTTCATCCATTTTACTTCACAGAGAAAACTTCATTCTTTTGGAATCGAATGAATTCTCCTGCAAACGGAACCTCAGACTCCTTACGAATGCATACGTGGCAAGTTGGAGGTGACGAAATACGCGTTGGTAGGAATCGAAAGCGGTTTTTTTTGTTTGTTTGTTTTTTTACTAGTCGGGGTATCCGGCATTGCCTGGTGCTTTTCTCATTCTGTTGGCATTTTGAAGAAATCGAATTTTGAAAAAAAAAAAATTTTTGTGGGAGCCTAAAACATTTCTATACACCCACTAAGGAATGTGGTCGGGGGTCATTTAATATTATCTTTCACATAGATACAAGGCTGAGGCACTTTAGAGCGATTTAATCCAACTCTTTCCAAAATGTTCAATTTTGTTCTCTTTTCTTTTGCCCACACTACCCGGCACCCACTGATGAACCTCTGGACGGTTGACAAAGATCCGTTTGACCATTTCTGAGAAAAATGGCAACACACACATATACACACGCACGCACGCGCACACACACACATACACATATACACACACATACACATATACACACACACACACACACATACACATATACACACACACACACGCACACACACACACGCGCACACACACATACACATATATACACACACACACACACATACACACGTGATGATGTGCCGTGAGATCTTCCAGAGAAATAGCCTTTTGCCAGCTCTATCTTATCTACTCTGTCTGTTGTAAGAGTGTCCTTGTGTATTGTCTGTGTAATGCAGTTTTGTATTATCTGTCTGTCAGTCAATCTATCTATCTGATGGAAGAATGTATGATCGATGTAACAATGTGAGTCGGGGAAGAATGTTGAGTTTGAGACAACCTCTCGACAGACACTCGTTGACGCTCGTCGCTCACTCACGTTCGCTCCCTGTCGAGCTTTTATCTCAAAATCAACATTCTTCCCCCACTACTGGTGTAGGTGATAATGGTTGGTTATTACTGATGTGATGACAAAGATGATCTTTCACATTATTCACACCTCTCACATACACTCATATACACCCACCATACTCTAACTTCATTATTATCTATCATACTGGTATCTTTTGTCTTTAAACTCGTAAAGAGAACCATTGAATTTGGCCATGAACCAAAATTGTTAAATGTGGCCCATCAGAATAAATTTAAATCATGATATAATGGATTTTGATGTGCCTTCGTGGCATTTGAACAACAATGAATTGTAACAGTTATTCTTTTAACGTCCTATACCCAGTGTGAACTATTGTGAACATTTTAGTTTCACACTTCTATGATGTATTGTATATAACTGTTACATTGACTTCCTTGAAACTCTTTGAAAATGTTACAGCTGGACAAGCAAAAATATGGTCTTCTTGTGATGATTTATTGGTTGCCTGCAGATGGTGAGGTAATCAACTCAAGCGTTGTCTTGCAGTTGGAGCTGTGTCCAGAACAACCTGAAGGCCTCGGTAATTTTATTTATGCTTGACTTGCTTCAGGTTTCTGCTGGTAGAATTGATACTTTTACTATTTTGGATGCTTGCATTTGTCCAGTCAATTTGTGCAAAAGATCAAGGAATTGTGCCTTTTTCATGAAAGCATGAAACTCGTCGCAGTTATAGAATGTCCTTCTGAGGAATTTCAGATATGGAGCTATCCTGAAAATGTCTCTGTCTGCCATTTTGGTGCCACCATTAGCAAAAATCACGTTTTCTTTAGTAGTTCTACAATTAAACATGATACAGTAATAACTGTAGTTCATAGAACTTTTCATAGTTCATAGAAAATAAAAAAAAATTTTTTTAATTTTTATAGAACACCTGACCATGCATAGTCTTGAGAAACAAGGACATAGGCGGAGTCTGCACGCGGCAAATTTGATTGGTCGTGATAATATAAAATGCTTTTATATTTTGTCCAACTGCTACTAAACAGAAGGGTTTTGAAATTGCCAAAAAGGCGACTTGTGGTCTTCAGTATTAAAGTATATATATGAATAAATTTAAATAAAATATAGATTTTATAGGTTGTAGAAAATAAATTTCAGAAGTTTACTGCCATTGATGTGGCATCTTTTACACCACCTTATTTAACACGTTGCATTAGTTTTTAGTGCCTGCTGTTTGCGTCCTTTGTGACGTCCTTAAAAGCAGTTTCCTGTTTGGAATGATTTTCAATGTAGTTTGACAGACGGACAGTGAAAAAAAACTCGATCCCCTCTGCACATGCACAATCAGTACAAATTCAGAGCCAAAGTAGTGCTAAACTACAGGTTCGTTTTCTGATTTGTGTTCAAAATATAGCATTCAATTGAAATTAAGTGGTTCCTTGATCATACAGCAATGTTTGTGGACAAGCAGACAAATTGAACCAATTGCTTAACCCCGCTTTTCACTTCACATATGCTGGTCAGAAATGGTGTCTACATCAAAACAAATGGCGTTACATATTCCTGATCAGCAAAACATATCAGGTATGAGCAGTGAATGATGCATGGCATCACAATGTAGAATGTTGGACATACTACACAATGCATCTCGTATTCATTTCATCATAATGACAGGCCGGACGCGGCATGGATGATGCATCATTGTGGCGTTTCTGGTGTCCAGAACAATTGACTGGTCCTGGTTTCTGGTGTCTGGAGAGAACGGTCCAGAGTTTCTGGTGTGGCAGGAAATGTACTGTAATCTGGCGTTCCATGAGTCGAAGCTTCTTACTTTGTAATGCAAGTTCGGCTTTCAACAAGTTTGATGAACTGTTAACATTCATCCTCAACCACGATATGGATGATGCCATTACGGAGACATGGTTCAAGCACGTCTTGCCTCCTGAGCTTGTCTCTTTCCCAGGGTGTACTATGTTTGCAAAGTCAAGGCAAAATCGTGGAGGTGGAGTCACCACTTTCTATTTGAAACAATATCTCAATGTAACACGACTTGATGAAGTAAATGTTCCCTCTAACCTGGAAATCGGCTGGGTCAAGCTTAATTTGTCCTGCCCACCTGCCCTGATCAATATAATGCCTTGTTTGTGCAGTCTTTTATTACCGCCAAGCTGACAAATCCCTGGAAACCCAGTTAATAGAACATATATTGAGGACAATCGACCGCCTGACAACAAAACCTCCCAGGTGCTGGTTTTGTGATTCTTGATGATTTTAATCACCTGATCGATACTGACCATCTTCTAGCTGACAAACGATATTGTCAAGCAATTGACCGACAAGAGGAGATCGAATGTTGGGCAAGATTGTTACTGACATTGGCGATGCCTCTGGACATGTGCAGATCACTTCCCCTATTGGTCTATCTGATCATTCTACGCTACTGTGGTTCCACAACACTCCGCAACCTATACGGAAGCTTAATGCTACAAAACATAGCGTTAACCACCCTATGCCGGATAGTGCTGTTTCATATTTTGGCAGATGGATTAGCTCTTACGACTGGACTGAGGTGACTGGAAAAGTTGAAGTCAATGAACAATCTGAATGTTTCCAACAAACACTCAACTCAGCGATAGATTAGTTCTTCCCAGTTCGTAAAGTTAAATTTCATTTGCGTGACAAGCCGTGGATTACTGCAAAAATAAAATCCCTTGTACATTCTTGGCAAATCGCATTCCATAGAGATGTTACGAACTGGATGGTCGGCAAATCGCATTAAAATGGTCACTGGTGAAAGTCCATTGTTTTATAGTTTTCTGCCCGTGTTACACAAACTTCCCAGTGGTTGGTAATAATTTTCTGATTCCATTGTGTCAGAAATGGTTTTTGGCTCAAACATTTTTTTTAAATGGAAATAACATTTGTGTGCGTGTGTGCGTGCGTGTGTGTGCGTATCAGTCAGTCACTTTGTCTTTCACAATGAGATTCTTATTGTTCATTTTGCTTTACAGTGGGCCCATTACACATTGACTTTTCTGCGGCAGTGACGATTGATCAAGTTGCTGCAAGCAACTCCATGATTAAGTTGGGTGGGCGATATGGCCCGTCGGACTGTGAGGCCCGGCAAAAGATTGCCATTGTGATTCCATTTCGCAACCGAGAGAAGCACCTTGTGTACTGGCTTTACTACCTACACCCGATCTTGATACGGCAACAAGGAGATTATGCCATCTATGTGGTGCATCAGGTCTGTTCTTGCACAGATGGAGAACATACTTCACAGAATACATATTTGAAAGTGAATGCCACAATAACAGATCTGAATCTCTTACACTACCTATTCATTCACTAACAGGTAAAGATGACAAAATCCAAATAAAAATAGGGATGACAAAAAAATGGAATATTGCTTCGAGATTGGAAGGAATCTCTCTTGTTACTCTGCTGCTTGTGCTACTCCCTATCATCCCTTCCCATTCCAAATAAGTGCAAGTGTGGTTTTGAACGTGATAGTACTCCCCTGAGTTGTTGCTTCATGTAGTGCCTCACATAGTTCTGGGTCTTTCCGAGAGTAGGTCACACGTTTATTTTTGAAGCAGTTTCCCTTGTGGAGATTATTTTTTTGTATACTGAATCGAGGCTCGCTTATTTCAGCACTCTGTTCATCTGTCCTTTCTTGCAAATGGGTAATTGCATTTTTTGTTTTTATGCCTCCATTGGCAAAATGCTGGAGTCATAATGTTATTGGGTTGTCTGATGTTATCTGGTTGTCCGATAACAAACTCTGTACAAAGAAAAACTGATTCGATTTTGGGCCTTCAGCTGAAAGTATCAGATTTTCATTACCGTGATAACTTGTGAACCGCTGAAGGGATTTTGACCAAACTTGGCATAACTATGCACTGTAATATGAATCAAATGGAAGACCAAATACTGCGTTGTCATCAGAAGGAACCCGAAGAAGTAGAGGGGAAATATGAAGTCATCAGGATGAACTGATTAGATTTGGGGTTAAAAAAGTCAAAGGCCTAAGGTCAAGTGCCCTTTAAATAAAAATCTGTGCTGCTGCAACAACTTTTGAACCACTCAAGAGATGTTAACCATACGTGACACTGTAATACAAAGATGAACTGATTTGATTTTAGATTTAACAGGTCAAAGGTCATGTTACCTTTTAAAATCATTTTGCAGGCCATAACTCCAATTAGAAGCATTTGATGTTGTCTCTCTTTTACTCATCTGCCTTTTCTCTTTCATGCTCTCCCTCCCTCGCTCCGTCTCTCCCTCTCTCCTCCCCTCTCGCCCTCTCTCCCTCTCTACCACCCCATTTACCCTTCTACTCCGCTCCCCTTCTCCCACTCTCCCTCACTCCCTCTCCTCCACATCCCTTCTCCCCCTTTGCCCCACTGCCCCTCTCTCCCACTCTCTTACTCTCTCTCTCTCACTCTCTCTCTCTCTCTCTCTCTCTCTCTCTCTCTCTCTCTCTCTCTCTCTCTCTCCATCCCTCCCCCTCTCCCTTAGTACTTGGGAATTTTTCATGTGACCTGATTGAGATCATTTTTCATGTGACCTGATTTAATTGAGATCGAACAAAACAATGCGTTGCCATTTAACGTGAGCGGAGGCATATCCATTGACGCATTTCTGGTTTGACCAGTATATTTGGTTAGGTTAGACCATCGTTTCTGGTTAGACCTTTGAAACTCATCTTTCTTAAAATCCTAAGTTATGAGTCAATTTCACCTATTCCCCACTTCGTTCCCCTCCTCCACTTCATCCCCCAATTTGCCACAAATCACACCCGTGACTCAAGAATATATATATTCATTTTGCTGAAAGAGGATTGGATGGAGGCACTGAACCTAATGAACATAATTTCTCTGAACATGTTCTTTAGTTATTTTCATATAGTCTGACCTCCTTCTTTCTGAGCTTTTTGCTTTTACAATACTGACCATGTTCTTCAGCTGGAAAGACCTCCAGGCACCTTTAAAAAAAACGCACCACAAAATTAGCTGTTTTATCTGCCAGAGCTATCACATAATTCTTATGCAAATCCTGAATATCCATATGAGCATTAAGCTTGCTCAACAATGGTTTTGACCAATCTGGGAAAACAGGCCTCGACTGCTAAAAAAAAACGTAATCATGTTGTCCAAAAGTTCCACAACCCTATCATACCATGTACTAAAACCATTTCGAGATAACCTAAATGTTTTACACATTTTACTAACAAAAGCAGAAACAGAATCAACCATAGACGATCTAATACAACTCCACGGCCGAGTCTCTGGTTCCCTATATTTGGCTCCCATTTTCATAAGATCCCTGATATCACTATTACAAATAATATTCAGATCCCCAGTAATCACATGCCAACATGGATCATACAAAAAGGTGAAGGGGAACATGCACAGTCAGTTGCTAAAATATCCTTAACTGCATCTATACGAAGAGTTTTAACAAATTTACCATAATTAATAAGTATTGGCCAACAGTCTGGGTGAAAGTGAAATACACTTTCAATGAGTTTCACTCTGTTTTTCTGGCAGGAACTTCTCTATACTATAGTCTTTAAAATGTAATGTAGCTGAAGCTTATCCGCCTAACCTAGTTGTTAGAAAACTCAGAAATCACGAACTCACTAATACCATCATTCTTGGCAGGAGACACCAAATTATGAGCACCCTGCCACAAAAAGCCTCAACGAAAAAAGAAAACGTATCATGTCTATTTGCTGAACTCCACAGAATAATAGCTAAGAAATGCTTGGAACATGATCTCAAAAGAACATCGAAGTTATGAAAAAGTTTCCCCCATCATAAAAAACATTTGTCTATCAATTATATCTGAAATCTCCACTTTTGGAGCTGTAACCCTCTTACTGTGATGTCTATGACCTCTAGGTCTCCTTCTAATCTAATTTGTTCCTAATCCAAAAATCATCTTTGTGTCCTAGCTCAACACTACAATCCTCTTCATTATCAAAATCATTAACATTGACTGAGTCTATAATTTGGATTGAACAATGACTAAAATCATACACTCATGATTATATAAATACATCTTAACTCCAGAAGACACACTAGACCTGTGCCCATTCAAACGTTGATGCAAACATTGTGAGGTTTTTCCTACATATTGCAATCCCAAAAAAATTACTTGCCTTTATTGACATCCTAACAAAGCTTTACAATCAATAACAAAAGTCTTCCCTGTGACATGACTGACAAATGGTTTCACTTTACAACACAAACATTTAGATGAATTACACTTTCGAAAAACACCTTTGCAGGTATTTGACAAAACATCGACACATTTTTGCACTGAAAGATTTTTCTTAAGCCACCGTAATTAATGTCACTTTTTCGGGATTTAACCTAGTCTGGTTGGCTGAAACCAAACAGATGCGACGGGCTCACTAGGATAGCTATTGGTGAAGGGCTGCCTCGCTCAAGTCGAGTGTTACCTGGTATAGAACCGATGCAGTTCTCCCACCTACACTGAAAGTGCCTAGCGGTCAGGGAATAACAGCCATTACCCAACCTTAAGCTGGGCCAAAGTCAGCAGCTATTTCTTTCGTAAAAACGAGGGCAGGCAGCTCATGCCCCGATATTTAGCAAAAAGAAAAGACGAAATAATGAGAAGCATGAAAAAGTAGAAGGAAGGACAAATGAAAGTTGTAAAAAAAGAAAGGAATACAGATAAAAGATACAAAGCTAGATTTCAGCAGTTACTCTGCAAAACTTAAATGAAATGCTGCAACATGTAAAAGCTACCAGAGGTCCGTCAGAGGGAAACATATTCCACACAGCATCATGATTTGGTACAAACATAATCAAATAACTGACCAAGTACAGAAATGGAGTATCAGGGGGAACCCCAATAGACAAAGATGGAGTCATCAGGAGGACCCTTGATAGGATTCCAGTTTCGGCTGCAAAAACTACTCTCAAACTCATCCAGGTGCAGTCAGGTGAACCTTACAAAACTATTTGCAAGAATCATCCCTCCATAGACGAACAAAAAGAAAGAAAGAAAGAAGAGATGGAAGATGAGAATAAACCATCCACACCAACAGAAAGTACACACACACACACACACACACACACACACACACACACACACACACACACACACACACACACACACACACACACACACACACAATTTTTATTGTTATTTTTTTGTATACAGAATTGAGGCTCGTATAAGAGCTAACAACACATTAAACATGAAAACATGCACGGAAACATGAAAACATGCACGGACACATAAAACATACAATAAAGGGAGCGGGAGACAAGAGCGGGAGAGAGAGGAAAGCATACAAGCACAACAACAGTAGAGAAAAGGGACATCGATAGATCTGTGGAAGGGAGAGGACTGGAGGGGAGGAGGGTGCATGGTATAAAGCAAATGAACACTACTAGGAATTTCAGGAATGAAGTCGGAGATTGAAAGAGGTGGATTGGGGTGTTTTAATGGGGGTAGAAAAGATCATGGTTTTGGATGGGGGAAGATAAGAGATGGTGGTGACCAGCTGTTTTAAAGACCTGGAGGGAAGAGTGGGATTGAAGAGAGTGAGGGAGTTTGTTCCAGAGGCAGGAGAAAAGAAGAATGAAAGAGTGAAGGTGAGCAGAGAGTCTTGATTTTGGTAGTTTCACCAGAAGAGGGTTTCTGGCAGATCTTGTGCGTCCTGAAGAATATTTGGGGGACAGGGCCAAAAAACCTGGGCCAAAAAACGTAACTTAAGAATGAGATGATCTTTCATGCAGTATGCTTGATTCTGTGTTTGCATTACCTCTGACAGGCTGGGAACGGCACATTCAACCGAGCAAAGCTGTTGAATATCGGTGCTGTTGAGGCACTGAAGGACCAAGACTATGACTGCCTGGTCTTTAGTGACGTCGACATAATCCCAATGGATGACCGTAACTTGTACCACTGCGGAAAGCAGCCAAGGCACCTCGCCTGTGCCATGGATAAATTTGGATTCAGGTTTGGCTCTGCATATATTCTGTGATTTCCTGGAAGTTTTCATGATGCACGGCACCCTTGCGCCCATGATAAGAAGTCTGTATGTATGTCCCCTCAAAATAAGTACTGTATTATCAACGTTTCTCTTGATTTTTTTTTGAACATGCTAATAAATAAAATAAATTTAGTCCGTGTATTTTGAAAATACATTTCCTAACTTTTTTCACAGTTAAAGACAGACAGAGTTGGTGACATTGCGGGAGAAGGAATTACCATTCTATCAGGCTCAACAATATCAAAGCAAAGTCTAAGAATAACTCTCTTGAAGCTGAAGTACATTGTATTAGTTTTAAAGAACTCTATTATTTGAGAATGTTTATGAAATGTACTGTATATGAGGTTAATGAGACAATCAAAATTCTGCATGGTTAATTGTGACTTTATCGGTGACGTTTTACTTGGATTTTTGAGTGATGGCAGTTTTCCATTTAAAATATATCAGAAAAGGAACACAATTATTATTTTTTTCGAAGGCTCAATCCAAGATTGAGAAGTGGGAATTACGTGAAACGAACGAGGTGAAGAGTTATCCTTTCTACTCATAATTATGAGTTTTTGAAAAGTGAGATGATATGGATGGATGGCAATAAACGATAGTCTACAAGCAAGAGAAATGCAGGGTGGTTTGGTTCAGCAGGAAGTGAAAAATGACATGAGATGGCAGTGGGCATGCACCTTGAAGCATCACAAAGAGGAGTGGGGTTTTGACCGATTGAAGAAGATTAGTCTACGAATGTACAGGAAGAAGAAAATTGAAGATGGCACTTCTGATTTTGGTTTCCATCACGACCCTAAGACCAGAACGTGAAATTGGCTTCCAGTTCCTGGTTCCCTTGCAGCACGGCCAAAAGGCCAGAAAAACGCCTTCATCTGCTCTGAGAGGCTGTCTTCTAAAGCTGAGGATACTTGTTCCAGAATTGTCTTAACGTTTCGTTAATTGTTGGTGTTAATTTGTTGATGTAGTGTATTTGTTCGGGCTCGCAAGATGGCCTAGAGGTATAAGTCCACGTATAAACTGTTGCCTTGCTTTCACATTCAGCCAGGGCAATTCGTCAACGTGTGACCGTCCCTTGGATGGGCTTTAAGCTGGGATGCCCGTCTGCTAGCATTAGTGAATGTAAAGATACCTTCGCAAAAGAGAAAGCAAGCTATTGCCGGCCTCTTAGCTAAATTCCAAATTCCTGCACACTCAATCGAGTGTCCTGCATCAAAGCGGTGATCTGTACAAGATTGTAACGCTAGGAAATAAACGGATTCAGCAGCACTGTTGTATAGATCTAGAACTCGAATGGCACTTGGTAGAGTACACTAGCAGAAAAAAAAGATAAACACTTCAATTGGTTATAAACAAAATAAAAATAACAAAACATTTTTTTTTTTCAATTTTTGTTTTTGAACACCCTTAGGACATACACACGGGAGAGGTAGAGTGCATACCAGAAGTTTGGTACGATTTCACAAAAAATTGAGGGAGTAGTTCAGTGACAAGATGAGACAACACAGACACTACACAGATATATATATATATATATATATATATATATATATATATATATATATATATATATATATATTTATTTATTTATTTATTTATTTATTTATTTATTTATTGTAACGGATTTGAGAATCTTGTAAATATCACCCTGAGTAGTGTAATGATTCCTTGTAAATATCTCCGTAGTGTAAAGGTCAAAGGTCGTCCTCTTAATTAGGCCATCGCATGCACGTAGGCTACCATATACCCTTCTAAATAGTTATTTCCTTATTATGTGTATTAGTTTAAGGCTGTGTTCCCCATTAATTGACTCTGCATTGCACCGAATTGAAATAAGATAGATCCCCTTTCAATTCCCTCAAAGCCTCTATTGCCAACTGCATTCGCCGCCATTGCCATGTGCACTAACTCGGAGAAGAAAGGCGTGTCTCCACCTCGTGGAAGGAGGAGTGAGCCAGCCCCGATCAACCAACCAAGCACGAGGGGTTTGGCTTGAGAGGGCGGAGAGAGAACGATCGGGCAGTTTCGCGAACGTTCCAGGGTGTGGCGCTATAAAACCCGTCACGCGGCGCCCCCCACCTCAGTTCAGTGGAGGAGGAGCAGCAGAGTTGAATTCAGTGAAGGAGGAGCTGTGTTGTTGAGTCCAGTGGAGGAGTGAGCACTGAGAGAGTTGAGTGAACAAACCGCAGCTTTGAGTCCACCGCAGCTGAACCAAACGCAGCTTTGAGACCACCGTAGTCCGGCCCCCCTGTGACACGCAGCTTCGACCCGCTGCTACGCGGGAATCAGATTGCTGTGGGATCGGTGGCCGTCGAGGTCGAGCCCGACGTCCCGGGCAGGAGCAAAACTCCAGCTGAACCTTCCTCCCCTTCCAGCCCATTCGTTCCTGTCATTCCTGCCTTCATTCCCCGTGTAAGTCTGACTGTCGTCCGTCTTTTGTGTTGTCTTGGGGTTTAAGTAAGACTGCATAGGTAAGCTAGAATTGCTCTGTGTCCTTCTGATCCTTCCATCCTTCTGTAAATTATTTTCGTTTCTTTCCTTCTCCTTGGTTCCTTTGATTGTGTAAATATTAGTAATAAATTATATCTGTTCTTCCTTACCTTCTGGTTTCCTCACATCCGTTCGTCCTTGTCTTTTCCCAATTGAATACCTGTGGCACGATTTGGCCAACGTTTAAGAATCGGGTCTAGTACTTGCTAATGGTTCGTGCCGCAGCTGCTAATCCGCTCGGCAATTAACATCTTGTCCGCGGTCGCGAACGAGGTTGCTCACCTGCCTCTCCGGAGGGAGCTGGGCATCTTCAGGACTCACGTCGGTCAGTCGCACACAAGGGGATTAATCCCCCCTTATTAAGGGGAAAAAAGGCTGACGTTGAGATCCGCAACAATTGGTGTCAGGAGCGAGATTCGGACCTGAAGGGCGCTTAGCGCACTCAAAATTTGGAGCGGCCGAAATTGTAATAACATCTAAATTTAAGTCGTGCCATGGTTGGTCAAGGCGACCGGATGCCGGTGGGAGAATTAGAGGGTTTGGAGTCAACCCAGGACCCCAGGGAAATGTATATGGGGGAGAGAGAGGAGAGCAATGAGGATGTGGTTGCAGAGGTTTCAGGCGCACAAAATGGCGACGCCGCGCACGGGGTTGCAGCGGCACCAAATGTCGCCGCGCCCGTGACAGTAGCAGTGCCGCTGATGGACTGGGGCCTATTCATGGAGCAAATAGGGGCCCTTATGGCCGAGTCGGGGGACAAATCAAGGGCAGAAATGGAAGGGATGGAAAGCAGAATGAGGGACGAAGCGAGGGGTACCAGTGAGCAATTGGGGGCAATGAGGGACGAAGCAAGGGGTACCAGTGAGCAATTGGGTGCAATGAGGGACGAAGCGAGGGGTACCAGCGCCCAAATTGGGAAGTTGGACAGTAAATTTGGGGGATTAGAAAATCAAATAGGGGAATTGAGGAATCGTATGGGAAGCCAAATTGGGGGGGCTCGATGGCAAAATCTGGGGGCTATAAGCCAAATTTGAGGGTTTAGACAATACATTTGGGGGTTTAGACAACAAATTTGAGGGGTTAGACAACGGGATGAAAGAGGTGAAGAAGGGGTTAACAGGGTGTATATATACACAAAGAATTAAGTTAAGCACCCCCCCCGTTTTTTTACAACCTCGCACATTACAAGTTTGTTGTCGTCAAAACAGTGTAATATACCCATGATATTGCTATATTTTCTGGAGAAGTGATATTATGGTCACATAAAAACATACCAATCATGCCGTTTTCAATATTTTATTCTGAATAATTGAAGGTGAAATTTTTTGGGAATTTTAGGCATATTTTCACCTCAATTTAAGTATGGAGCTATAGGTCCATCACGGACAGTGTGGATGACGTTTATGTTTTCTAACGTACAGTCATTGTTCTGAGAAGACCTCTAGCGATCTTTGCGTCAATAACGTGTGTAGGACCCACGTGATCGGATCACTGACTCAACCAATCACTTTTTTTCACTTTGATCACTCAATTTCATCAATGGATAATTGCTAATGTCATACCAATCATTATTTGATCTCACATACCTTAGAATATATGCCAATGTATACATATACACAAAGAATATATATTAGGGGGTGCTTACCTTAATTCGTTGTGTAGGGGTGCTTAACTTAATTATTTGTGTATATATATATATGTATGTATGTATGTATGTATGTATACACACACACACACACACACACACACACACATATACACACACACACACACGTCACACACACACACACACACACACACACACACACACACACACACACACACACACATATACACACACACACACACACACACGTCACACACACACACACACACACACACAAACACACACACACACACACACACACACACACATACATACATACATACATACATACATACATATACACATACACATACACACATACACACATACACCGGATGATTCACATACGACGTACTATTTTGTTTTTGAATAACTCTTTGTTGCGTGAACCGATTTACTTGTAACTTGCAGCACTTATAGACAAATGTTCCCCATTTATTATGTGAAAATTTCATTTAAAAATAATTGATACAAATTTCGTTATTGGTCTCGATATGGCGCCGTCATTTTTGATGATGGGAAACAGCCTGACCTCTTGCCATGACATGACATGTCGATTAACATGTCGATTAAATTGCTCTTAAACGTTGATAATTATGGAATCGGTCTTAGAGTCAGCTTTAGACTTTTTAGCAGCATAATGTAAAGAAAAAATCAGCAAGAATGGCATGTTACAACAGTCAGGAGCGTGCAAAAGCTGCAACCTGGTATGAGGCCACAAAAAGCTTAATCGAAGTGAAACGACGTCTTCGAACGGAGTTTGGTCGAAGCTGGGTGCTGCCAAGCAATGTCCAAAGTGTACACGACTCGACCATGAGACTTGCTGGAACTCAAGCACCGCATCAGGAATGCCTTCTGGGAGATCACTGATTAAATGCGGCAGAAAACCATGCTCGAATACAAGCAGAGACTGTTCCGAGTGATCGAAAATGATGGCCGCCATATCGAGACCCATAACTAAATTTGTATCAATTATTTTTTAATGAAATTTTCACATAATAAATGGGGAACATTTGTCTATAAGTGCTGCAAATTACAAGTAAATCGGTTCACGCAACACAGTTATTCAAAAACAAAATAGTACGTCGTATGTGAATCACCCTGTATATATATATAAAAACGTGACCGTCCACGATCAAAGCCAGAACCAGAAGAAGCGAGCAAGATGACCACGTCCTTTTTTCACTTCACTCTCGAATGTTCCACGATGACGTCACACTCTCTATCCAATCACCGAGCGCTACTCAATCACGAAGTACCGGGGCGTTACCTCCCCGTTACGAGTCGTCCGGGGGGGGGGGGGGGGGGTGGGCGGAGTCCAGTCATCGTTCGGGATTGTTCAGATGAGGTCGTTGGCCGTGAGGTGGGGCTTGCGTGCCGATCGGCAATGAGCTGGGTGTTGGTTAGCCCTGGCGGCGTTGTGAGCGAATGTGTCCATTTACAGTGTGATCGTTGTTTTACTGAGCTTTTGATTTTCTGGCTGGCCGAATGTAATAAGAACATGAGGGAAAAACTACAGGGAGGCAATCATGGACAGTGGAATTTAACCTTAGTCCCTATAATTACAGCCTTGGCATTTAATATGGAATATTTTTTTGTGGGGGTGCATTTACTTTTCAAGATGTCTTAGAACCAAAAGTTCATTGGAATTATGTTGAAATTATTCTAGATTTTGTTAATGTGACCTTTAAAAGAAACAAAAACCACATTTGACATTTCGAAACAAATAAATTGATCCTTGAAAGTGATGTAAACTGATATCGAGCTCAATTCATGGACAGTACTGTGTTAAACTTCTGTACGTTTTCCAGAAGTATCTCTTTATTTTGCACATTAGGCAAAAATTTTTTTAACAAAAACAAAAGTTAAATTACGACTGGGATTACGGACAGTAAAATTACAGTTCAGTACTTCGTGTAACCCCCACGAGCATTCAGGAGAGCACGTACACGTTGAGGTATGCTGTTCATGAGATTTGCCAAGGTTTGGACAGGAATCGCTTGCCATGCAGTGACAATAGCCTGCTGCAATTCACGCACAGAGGTCGGCTGCTGGTCCAAGTGGTCGATTTGAAGCGTTAATTCTGCCCACAAGTTCTCTATCGGATTCATATCCGGGGACATGGCAGGCCACTCCATATGCTCTACACCACGCTCAGCAAGAAAGTGTTGGATCATGCGAGCACGATGAGGCCGTGCATTGTCATCTTGGAAGACAAAGTTTCCTCGAAAGGCTGCACGAGCAAATGGAAGCAATGTTTCTTCCAGAATGGCCCTGTACTTGAACTGGTTCAGGTTTCCATTCAGACCAACCAGGTCAGTTTTGCCCCCTGCATGAAAAGCAGCCCAAACGGTCACCCCACCACCTCCAGCTTGGACTCTTGGCACTATACAATCTTTGTTGTAGGCTTCATGCACTTGTCTGCGCACTCGGACGTGGCCATCTTGACGATAGACCAGAAATCTAGACTCGTCACTGAAGATCACGTGATTCCAGTGTCCTGGCTGCCATTGACGGTGCTATCTGGCCCACTGCAATCGGCGCTGGCAGTGTTGTCTGGTCAGGCGTGGCTTTCTCAGGGGACGCCTGGCACGATAGCCTGCTTGAACCAGTCGTTGGTTGACTAGCCTTCTGGATACAGGCACATTTGTCAGTTGTTGCCACTCAGCCCGAAGCCGATTAGCTGACTTGGTACGGCCATTGCGGACTAACCAGTGCAGCTGGCGATCATCCCTCCTTGTGGTTCTGCGGGGACGTCCTGGCCTCGGTATTGGAGAAGGGACACCCTTCTGAGCATTTCGTTTCAGGATCTTTGACACCTGACCTTGAGTGATGCCATACTGCCGAGCAATAGCACGCTGTTTCATGCCGTAATTTCGTAAAGCCACCACTCCATGACAAACAGCATTGTCGAGTTGACGGACCATCTCCAGGGGAAGCGGCAATAACTTTTGGAGACGTGCAGCAGTTGTTTTCCACTAATACAGAACGCAACAACCCGTGTATACCCGACTGTGAAGCCAATCATCAAATGCACCTGTCCGTACATTTTGCCACACCACCTGTGATATAATCCCGTTGTTGACTTCTTGCTGCGACAGACAATCAGTAACATGGTTCTTTTAACAAATAAATCACCAAAGTGTAAAAGAAACTCACCAGATTGATATACTGAGTTAAGAAAGTAAACCCAAGTCAAGAAAAAATATATATTCCATATTAAATGCCAAGTCTGTAATTGGCACAAACCACCCTCCAAAACCAAAAATCACTCATTCAACCAGTTTGTCGAGAAAAGGACTCATTCTGCTGTTTTGTGTCACTGTGTGTACCGCAATGAGCATGGAGAAAAGAAGGAAAACCAGAGAATTGTCTGAGGAGGTCAGACGCAAGATTTTAGCCAAGCATGGACAATCTCAAGGCTACAAGTCCATCTCCATAGACCTTGATGTTCCTGTGTCCACCATACGCAATGGTATCAGGAGGTTTAAGGCCCATGGCACTGTAGCCATCCTCCCTGGACGTGGCCGCTAAAGAAAACGTGTTCGAAGATTGCAGCGAAGGATGGTTTGTATGGTGGAGAAAGCAACTCGATCAACTGCCAAACAGATTCAAGATGACCTTCAGACACAAGGTACGACATTTTCAACTCGCACCATCCATCGTCAACTCAAAGAAAGGGGGTTCTATGGTAGGAGAGAGACCCAGGAGGACCCCGCTGCTGAGAGACAAAAGAAAGCCTGACGGGAGTTTTCCAAAACACATCTGAACAAGCCAAAATCCTTCTGGGAGAATGTTCTGTGGACACATGAGACCAAATTAGAGCTTTTTCATAAAGCACATCATCTCTATGTTTACAGAAAACAAAATGAAGCCTTCAAAGAAAAGAACACCTTCCCTACAGTCAAACATAAACATGGAGGAGGTTCAGTGATGTTTTGGGGTTGCTGTACTGCCTCTAGCACTGGGTGCCTTGAAATGTGTGTCTTGCAGCAGGACAATGGCCCCAAACACACTTCAAAAAACACCCAGGAATTGTTCAAGACAAAATGCTGGATTGTTCTGAAGTGACCAGCAATGAGTCCTGATCTAAATCCCATTGAACACCAGTGGGGAGATCTGAAAACAGCAGTTGGGAGAAGGCACCCTTCAAATCTGGGAGAACTGGAGCAGTTTCCACAAG